>NW_028080401.1:0-939 GCF_014824575.4 Sturnira hondurensis | reverse complement strand
GTCAATGTTTTTCTTGCACACCAATGTCTTCCTCCATCCCTTCCCTTCTATCATAAATAAATTTAAAAAAATAAATGCATACACACACACGTGCATATAATCTTTCATAAAATAGGAACTCATGGTAAAATAGTGTTATGGTGTTCCCCTCATGTAAATTTTCTATCCCCTTTACTGCATTTTTTCATAGTAGTTTTAACCCCACCAGATATAGCATATTACATCTGGTGGTGTGTATATACGTACATATGTATGTATATGTATTTGTAATTTTTGTATATTTGCTACACCCTTTTGTATATTTGCTACACCCTTTCTTAACCTACCACTGAAATATAAGCTCTTTGATTCCACTGCATTTAACAGGACCTGACAAACAATTGGTTCTCAAGAATTACTTTTATGAATTAGCCCTGGCCGGTGTAGCTCAGTGGATTGAGCGCGGGCCTGCGAACCAGACGATCGCGGTTCGATTCCCAGTCAGGGCACATGCTTGGGTTGCAGGCCGGTTCCTTGCAGGCTAACTACCAGCATGGGACGCACAAAAGGCAACCATACATTGATATTTCTCTCCCTTTCTCCTTCCCCTCTAAAGATATATAAATAAATAAAATCTTTAAAACAAAAAGAATTACTTTTATGAATTAAATTAATTAGTCTAATTCCTCGGTTTCCAAAAAGGATTAAAATCACAGGGAGAGACGTGGAATAAGCTGAATGCTTACTTCAGTTCTGTTCCTTATTATTTATTGAGTAAGTCCATACTGAATTACAATGGTTCAATCTCTAAAAACAGAATTCATTAGTAATAACTGAGCATTTTTACTTTTCCAGGTTTTGCTCAAGCAAACCAGTTTAACTATGGAGTTGATGATGCTGAGCTGGGTAACAGTGTGCAATTAGTTTCTTCTTTTCGATCAGTTTCTTGTGATGTAGAAA
>NW_028080400.1:0-912 GCF_014824575.4 Sturnira hondurensis | reverse complement strand
ATGAACGAGAGTGACTCTCCTTCGTCATCTGGTTAGCAGCAAAGAGCTCTGGTTCATGTCCCCGCCCCATCTGGAGCATCCTCTTTGCCTCTTTGAGGACATTTCCTTCGCTCACTTGCTAAAGGACAACGAGAGTATCCTCATCACTTAATTTGTGTTTTTATAAAAATAACCCATGCGCATTGTTTTTTTTTTAAGATTTTATTTATTTATTTATTTATCTTTTAGAGGGGAAGGAGAGGGAGAGAAACATCAATGTATGGTTGCCTTTCGTGCGTCCCCTGCTGGGAGTCGGCCTGCAGGGAACCAGCTTGCAACCCAGGCATGTGCCCTGACTGGGAATCGAACCGCTATCCTCTGGTTCGCAGGCCCGCGCTCAATCCACTGAGCTACACCAGCCAGGGCCCATGCGCATTGTTTAACTAGCCAAATAATACTAGATGGCTTATCAGCAATTCCCCACCTATAACAGACTATATTTTCCAAAGATGGCCACAGTGATCTCTCCCATCCCATAATACTCTTTCTAAGGAGACCTTGACATTCTCCCAGGGAGTAGCGGCATCTGCACTTCCTGCCCTCTAACCAGCGTGGCCTTCGTGACTGCTGGCTTTTGACTGACGGAGTAGCATGGAGAAAGTTACGTATAAACTTTTCCATACTACTCTATATATTATACCAAAAAAGTTGTATATATGATAAGTATATATGTACTTAACTCATATATGGAGAGAGAGATTTATTATAAGGCATTGGCTCCCCCAATTGCAGAAACGAGAATTTCCACATCTGCCCTCTGCAACCTGGGAATTCAGGAAGGCTGGTGCTGTGAGTGTAGTTTAAAGGCCCGAGGACCAGGAACACCGAGGGCAGGAGAAAATAGATGCCCCAGTGCAAGAGGTCAGGCAGAGG
>NW_028080399.1:0-1417 GCF_014824575.4 Sturnira hondurensis | reverse complement strand
TACTGCAGAGTGATTTCTGGGCAGTGAAAAGGGACAGTGACCCTCAGTGCTGGTTTATCACAGTGTGATTCAGTCTCTTAAAGTGTCAGATCTTGGCTTCTGAGCTTTCGTGGGTGTCTTCTTAGCCAAGGACATTCCTTCCCAGTTTTTGCAAGATGGCTGGCATTTTAATTTATTTATTTTTGTTGTTCTTTAGCTCTCAGCCTCCAGGCTGCCTGTCCAGAGAGAGGCATGATTTCAGATCTAGGGTGCAAAGTCACATGCTGTTTGTGTTCTAATGGACTCTCCATCCCACTCCATAGAGAGTAGGGTTTCTCATTGCTGTGGATGATATTTTCTCCTGGGGGATTTTTCTCCACATGGCAGGTGCTTATTAGTAACCCTCACCTCTGTTCAGTGCATGCCAGTAACTCCCACCTTAACCCCACCCCAAGGACAATCTGAAAGGTCTCCATACAATGTGCCAAATGTGCCCCTGGGGGAAAAGTCAACCTGAGGTTGAAAACCACTGAGCTTGAAGCTGTGCTCATCTTTCGAACCTGAGTGATCTGTCCTTGGTAAGAAGTGTTTTTACTTAGCATTCTATGCAAATTATTTTCTAAATCCAATTGTGATTCATTTTTGGGTGCTTTTTTAGAAGTGTATTTCATAATTTGTAAATATAAGTACTTACTAGTTATGTATCATTACTGATTTCTTGATTAATGGCAGTGAGAGCAATAAATATATACATGTTTATATATACACACGTATATATATCACATATACATATACATTACATACACACATATAAATATGTAAATATATAAAATATAGAAATATATATAAATGTATATAAATTTCAGTCTTTTAAAGTCTGTTGAAACTTGCTTTATATCATAATATGGTCAGCTTT
The DNA here is from genome assembly GCF_014824575.4 of Sturnira hondurensis. NCBI lineage: Eukaryota > Metazoa > Chordata > Mammalia > Chiroptera > Phyllostomidae > Sturnira > Sturnira hondurensis. Next base: position 522 of record NW_028080399.1, on the reverse strand, counting down.
TAGAAAAACTCCCAGGGAGCTTGGAAAGCATCTGTAATTTGCGGTTTTGGGTTGTAGTGAAGTAGTTATGCACATTGAATGCCATTTTTTCTCATGTTATTTTAAAAATATTTTTACTATTTTTTGTGGGTTTTATTGGTTCTGAAACAGAACTTGAATGATAGAGGTTGGTTAAATCTCCTATTATGATTGTTAATTTGTGTATTTTTCTGTGCATATAATTTTGAGTTTATGTTATTGAGTGAATAAAAATTTGGAACTAACTGGTACATTGAACTTACTGATCTGAAGTACTCATCTATATTTGTACTAGTGGTTCACTTTTTGTCTTCAAGTCTACTGTACATTATATAGTTTTCATTTGGTTCATGTTCGTATAGTATATTTTTCCAATTCTTTCACTTTAGATCTCTTGGTAAGTTTTAGAAAGCTCTAGTGTTTTCTGTTAGTTATGAGTGGCTATTGAAATTAATGAAAGAATTGATTTTGGTGGAGGATGTAATGTAGGGGGCCCAGCATTTT
>NW_028080398.1:0-2279 GCF_014824575.4 Sturnira hondurensis | reverse complement strand
GCACCAAATGGGTGGCTCAGGGAGAGGTTTCCCCAGAGATGGGTCTTGTTTAGAAAGGGGGTCCAAAGCCTCTGGGCCACACACTCTCCGAGTTGGCATAGGCCCGTACTCAAGGTGCATCGTCTCAGGCTGCTCACATTTGACACCTGCCTGTGCCTGAAGACACCGAGTTGGCCCCCCAGTAACCCTGGGTTCTCTTCCAGGGGTGTACCCGGGTGATGGATGGAGCCTTTTCCTTCTGCCCAGGGGAGGAATCAGGGACTACTGGCCGCCTACCCTGGCCGAGCAGACTGCAGGCTTTCAGGGAAGTAGGTCTGACATCCTCCAGGACTCACACTTGGTTCCGGGGACCATCCCCTGTCCCTCGGTGCCCAGGACATTTGGCAACTTTGTGATACTCAGGGTCCTTGAACAGATAGATCATCCGCTGTCTCCAGGGCTCGTTTTTATTCAATATCACACTGGTAAAGCCAGTGGCCTGAAAATACATTTGTGCATTTCAAAAATCATGGTTTTTAGTAGTAAAATTATTTTAAGAAATAAAATCTTCAGCAAAAAGCCCAATACATCAGACAGAAGAAGTAGTTCTGCTCTGGTTGATGGCAGTGTGGGCTGGGGGGCCCGGAGACCTGCCTCTTGGCCTTCCTTCTGCCCCTTTAGGGCCCCTGCAAGGAACTCCTAACTCTAAGAGGGCAGTTGGCAAACCACTGTCATGGGGAACCTCGAAGATTCGTTAGAAGAAGGCCCTGCCTGAGGGGAGGAACAGGGGCCAGGAGTGGGGGAGGTGGCATACTGAGGCAGTGTTAGGTCAGCCTCTCCTCAGGGCCTTGGGAGAGGCCAAGGCGGTGAGGCCACCTTGTCCAGGGAAGGGTCCAGAAAACAAGGCTTGGGTTGGAGAAGTGGGTAGAGGTTCAGCTGCTTCATCCAGATCCCTCTTCTCGTCCCCTTCCCCCAGCCCTGGGACCTGTAGTCTTCCAGGCTGCCTCTCAGATCAGCTAAGTCTAAGCACCAGCTGCCGCGTTGTCACTGGGCTGGAGGGCTGTCATTACTCCTGGTTCCACAGCTGCTAAAACTGAACAGAAGTTTGGTTTGTGGGCCACGTCAGGGAACATGTAAGAGCTGCCACGTTGTAGGGTTGGGTCATGGGGTTTCCCCCTCCTTCAGAAAAGATAGCCAGGCGTGTGGGGTTTCAGAAGCAAATCAGTGCCTGCGTGTGAGTGTTCCCTGGAGCAGGACCAGCAGCTGCAATGGTACAGAGCCAGGGATGAGAGGAGACAGAACCAATCCACCACCGAGCTCCTCCAACCCTGCTCAGGGCTGTGGGGAGACAGCTCAGGCCATAGGGAGCCAGTCCTGCACCTTCAGTCAGGGATATAGACCCCAGAGAAAGGCTAAAGGGCTATAAAACCTCCAATACAAATCTTCATCCTTTACAGAGTGTGTGACCACACCAACAGCAGAAGGTATTTTTTCAGTGTGCTCTAAGGCTGAAGGATGCATTCCCTTGGGTCCGATCTCAGCCCTGCCACTGACTGGCCAGGGGAACCAGGACAAGTCACTTCACCTTCTTAGACTTCAGTTTCTTCTTCAAGCAAGGGTGTTGGGTCAAATACACATTTCCAGAACAGTTTTTCTTAGAATACAAATTATATGGGATGCATTCAGAAGCTCACAAAACAGAGGGTTCTGTAACAGTTACATGGAATTAATAGGTTTCTTTCCTGAAGAACTTTTTAGAGTCTTTAATGTGCTAACATAGCTCAGGAATACCAACGAGGAAGGAGACAAATGCTACATTAAGCAAACTCACTTGAAAGTAGAGTGCCCCCCTTTTTTCTCTGAGGACTAATATTTTGTGGAATATAAAGGGGGGCCCAAACCTCCCCCTGGAATTACCTTCTGGAGTGCAAGCCTCCTAGCATACAGGCTCCCCCGACTGAGTGACTGTTGTAGGGACCCATCTGTATCCGTGTACCAGCTGGTGTTGTGAGAGGCTGCATTTGGTTTCAGTGAATTTTTTTTGAGGACTCTTTTAACGCCTTTTCCCATTTCACAAGGTGTGATTTACAAGTGCACCTGCCCACACCATGCTCGGTGTTCAGTAGTTTTTGACCAAAAAGGTGTGGCTCCCATGCCCCACCCTCCCTATTCACACCATCCCAACTTTTTTTTGTTTCCCCGAATGAAAAAGTCCTGAAAGGGAAACATTTTGCTGATGTGGAGGAGGTGAAACAAAAAATGGCAGAAGCACTAAAAGGCATCAAAGTCAACGAGTTCAA
>NW_028080397.1:0-594 GCF_014824575.4 Sturnira hondurensis | reverse complement strand
GGCATTGCTAGGTAAGAGGAGTTAGCTAGGATTGACTGCAAATCCCCAAGGATGCACTCCAAGCACAGGCACGGGGGCCTGGCTGGTGGCAGCGGGACGATTCCGTCACCTAACGCAGCAGTGGGGACGTGGGGAAAGTGCCAAGTGATGGGCTCCAGGCTTCAGTTCTCCCATCGTCACACATGGAGCATGGAAGCTGCTTGTCCCAGTGCCTGGAACATAGTTTAGTTCTGATATTTACATAGACTTCCTCCCTACCCACTCGCAAGTCTCTCCTTAAGCAAAGACATGATGTTCTGTGTGTGGGTGAGTTTTTATCTAATGCACATGAACGTGAATATATGCAATTTAATAAAATAACTCTTTAAATAAATCTGGTCTTTTGAGCACTATCTAAAATCACGTTGGTCCTGGCCACTGTGGCTCAGTTGGTTGGAGCTGTGGTCCCGCAAACCAAAAGGTGGCAGGTTCGATTCCTGGTCAGGTCACATGCCAAAGCTGCGGGTTCAATCCCCAGTTGGCGCATGTATGAGAGGCAACCAATTGATGTTTCTCTCCCCTTCTTTCTCCCTCCCTTCATCTCTCTCTCTAAAA
>NW_028080396.1:0-1001 GCF_014824575.4 Sturnira hondurensis | reverse complement strand
ATGTCATACTCTGCCATGGAGGATTCGGTTCTCGCAGACCCCGGAGGCCGGTCCGGTTTCAACTCCCCAGAGACTTCCGCTCGCCGGGGTTTTCCGGGACCCGTGCGCTCGCAGTGTGCTGGTGTCGGTGACGGGGTTGTTCTGCTCACCCCTTCCTCCTGTTTGGAACATCACCCAGTGATTCATTTTGGCTTCATTCATTCAACAAATACTAAGTAGCCACTAGGTGCAAAGCCACAGCAAGGGCCACGACCACAGAGAGGGCGTGGTCTGGTACGGTGCTAGTCATGGTCGTGACAAGACCATTAGGTCACTGTCTTCACAAAGAGAAGGGGATGGTGGGGGAAAATAGATGCTGTTTTTTTTTTTAACTTAACACTCACATGGTCCCTGCTATGCACAGAGCACTGTTACAAATATTAACACATTAACCACCTCCTCACCGTCCCATGAGGTAGGCAATATCCATACACCCATTTTACAGATGAGGAAACTGAGGTACCGAGAGAAAGTAACCTACCCAAGATCACACAGCTGGGAAGGGCTTCACTCCGGGCGGCCTGGCCCTGACGCCCGTGCCCGAGAGCGTTGCACCACACGGCCTCTGGAGCAGATAAACGTAGATCCATAGACGACACTGGGCTGAAGTGTGTGTGCAGTGGTCAGAAAGCACTGGGTGGATTATTCACACAGGTCTGGAGTCAGGGTGCACTTCTTTGTAGAGGACGCAGAATGGAGGAAGTCTTTTCCCGCAGGAGAATTTGCCAAAGCAAATGCCCTCGGCTGAGGAAAGCTTTGGTGACAAATTCACGACCCTTGGAAGGAGGCCAGTGCTGTCGCCAGGTGGTGGTGAGCCACAAAGGGGACCTTTGGGAGAGGTGAGGTTGGTGGGTGGGCAGAGTCAGGCCAGATGCAGGTTCCTTTGGTGGGTCTGGAGGTAAAGCGGGAAAAGCAGGCCTATCTTCAAGGAACCAGGCACATGAAATAGGATGGTCATGCAG
>NW_028080395.1:0-660 GCF_014824575.4 Sturnira hondurensis | reverse complement strand
GCATCAGCCTGTGAGTCAGAAGGTCACCGGTTCCATTCCCGGTCAGGACACATGCCTGGGTTGCAGGCCAGGCCCCCACTTGGGGGTGTGCAAGAAGCAACCAATCGATGTTTCTCTCCCTCTCCTTCTCCCTCTCTTCTCCTCTCTAAAAATAAATAAATAAAATCTTAAATAAATAAAATATTGCTTTCATATTTGCAGTATGAAAGCAAATAATTGGGAAAGGAAGTTGAAATAAATGGGCACAGTAATTCAAATCTATTGAACTTCTATTGTGTATGAAGGAGTTAGCTGTGTAGGAATTTGGGTCCTTAGAACAAAGACAGTACTCTTCAACACTGCACTTAGAGCAAGATGAGATTAATGGGAACTCCGCAACCTAAACTGAAGTTAGACACGTCATCGAACCCACAAGAGTGATTTGGGAAACGAAAGCTATTGAGGAAAGGTATCCACACATTGTTAATATCAGAGCCTAAGGAACAGGCTGGGGTCAAGAAATGACAGACACTAACTCTAGGAATGTCACTAAGACAGCGGATCACATTTTCATATTAAAAACAAGAGAAACATTAGATCAAACCATAATTTAAAATTTATAATTTTCTTATAGATTTATGATGGTAATTAGAAGGTCAGAGTTACCTAGGAAGGTTGGGA
>NW_028080394.1:0-745 GCF_014824575.4 Sturnira hondurensis | reverse complement strand
AGGCCATCCCTGTAGCTGGCTGCTGGCAACACTCCCAGGGCCTGTGGTTACATCTTCACTCCTGGAAGGGAAGTGGGCAGCACTTCACAGCCACTGCCAGAGGACAGCCTGTCCCCATGGCCTCAAAATGACCACATAGGACTAGGTCCTGGGATTTCATTCCTAGAGGCTAGATTTTCTGGAAAGAAGGATCCCTGTTCCTGTTCTCACAGGCCTTGTGTGCTGGGTTGTCCATTGGATGTGGGAGCTGCTGCCCTCTCTGGGCCTCCACATCTTCCTCTCTGCCTATTGTGAGCCATGGAAATGGAGGTGAGAAGACCCTGCTCCCTGTAAAGGGTGCACATGCTGTACTCATTACTGCTGTCAGAGCAGCTCTCCCCTGGGAGGTCGTGGGGCCATGATGTAGGAGGGTCTCCCTCTCAGCAAAGTCCCAAGGCTCAATGAAAGAGGGAGGAGACAGAAACCTTCACAGGACATCCAAGAGAAAGCTGCTCTGAGGCCACTAAGAGGTGACCAGTAACTGGTGAGCAGGGTAGTAACGCAGATGTACAGTCAGGCCCCGCTCTGGAGAGGCCCTTCAACATACAGGGGAGGTGGCAGCCACCAGTGCCAAGTGGAGTGGGGCTAGGGTGTTAGGGTGCTAGCCCCATGGACTGGAGCTCCCTTGGGTGTGAAGGGTCAGAGCTAGCTTTCGGGAAACCCACATGTACAGTGTTGAACTCCTGCTATCCTGCTCCTCCTGCTG
>NW_028080393.1:0-534 GCF_014824575.4 Sturnira hondurensis | reverse complement strand
GCACTTTCTCTGGTTATATCTTATCATTTATTCTCTTGAAAAAGAAAAGGACCAGCTTATTCCATGTTCTCTAAAATAAAGGCTTTTCCTATTTCTGAAAGTCTATGGGAACTTCCTTGTCAATTCAGTTTTTTCCTAGAAGTTGAGTGGACTAGTAGGATTAACTGCACAAAGAGGCAGAGGAGCAGGAAAGTGCAGACTGGCATAGCATGATAGATTAACCATATATGTCCAGAACATGCAAACTTTGCATTCGTGGATTTTGGCCATGAATAGGAATTGCACACTGATATACATTTTGATGACGCCAGGAAGCTCACAAAACATAAAACCAATCACAGCATATATTCAAGATAAAAGGTGGTAAGATGTGGTTTTAATGCCAAGAAATGGAAACTAACAAAATGTTACATTTTATACAACCTTTATACTGAATCGCAGCAAAAGAAGGTTACATTAAAGTAGAAAAAGCATAAAAGAACATAAAGTATCATTGATAGGCTTCAACTAAGAAGGGCTTCCTCAGAATAGGCA
>NW_028080392.1:0-1176 GCF_014824575.4 Sturnira hondurensis | reverse complement strand
TGGATAAAGCAATCTTGGCTGTAGGTCTTTGGATTTCATGACTTGGAATACCTCTTTCCAGCTCCTTCTTCCCTGTAAGGTCTCTTTTGAGAAATCCGCTGACAATCTGATGGGTACTCCTTTGTAGGTGACTGTTCCCTTATCTCTTGCTGCTTCCAGGATCCTCTCCTTCATTTTAATCTTGGCTAATGTAATTATGATGTGCCTTGGTGTGTCCCTTCTTGGGTCCAACTTGTTTGGGACTCTCTGAGCTTCCTGGATTTCCTGGAAGTCTATTTCCTTTGCCAGACTGGGGAAGTTCTCCTTTATTATTTGTTCAAATAAGTTTTCCACTCGTGGCTGTTCCTCTTCCCCTTCTGGTACCCCTATAATTTGGATGTTGGAATGTTTAAGGATGTCCTGGAGGTTCCTAAGCCTCTCCTCATTTTTTTGAATTCTCGTTTCTTTATTCTTTTCTGGTTGGATGTTTCATTCTTCCTTCTGGTCCATTCCATTGATTTGAGTCCCAGTTTCCTTTCCATCGCTATTGGTTTTCTGGACATCTCCCTTCATTTTAATTAGTTTAGCCTTCATATGTTCCTCTAATTTGTGACTATAATCAACCAGTCCTGTGAGCATCCTGATGATCAGTGTTTTGAAATGTGCATCTGAGAGGCTGGCAATCTCTTGGTTGCTTAGAGTTATGGGCTCTGGGACTTTGAGTTCTTCTTGCGCCATCTTTTGGGCTGTTCATGCCTGTTACGTATCAGGATCGGAGCCCTAGGTGTTCACCAGGGCAGGGCAACTCAGTTGCTGGGTTGTGACATTGTATGTGGGGGCGGGGCCAAAGAGGAGCAATGGTGTCCCGTCTGCCGCTCCTGCAGCCTCCGCCACAGGTGCCACAGCTGCCACCATCACCAGGGCCTGTGTGTTTCGTCGCACTGCATGAGTGTGTGCCACCGCCGTCAGCCCTCCACCACTGGGTTCGCCCCCTGAGGCCTGCGTGGTCCGTCTCACTGTGCATGAATGTGTGGCCACGCTCAACCTGCCCTGCACTCTCACTGGGTCCCCGCTACCTGTGCACCTAGGTCAGGGGATCTGTCCTGCCCGACCCTGCTCCACTGCTGGCTCTGCCCCTCTTACCTGTCCCGGTTGAACAGTTCGTTGTTGTCGGACTTCCGTATAATTCAATTTTCT
>NW_028080391.1:0-959 GCF_014824575.4 Sturnira hondurensis | reverse complement strand
AACACTCCATGGTGAAAATGTAAGAGAAGTAGGCAAAGGAAGGTGATTTTAGGTTTGAACACTTTGATTGAGATATCATGGATTCATCTATGTAGAATTAAGAATTAAAACTTCTCTCATTGATAATCTCAAGATAATCATTGATTATCTGCTACAGTTGTTTTTTCCTTTCACTGTAGCTAAATTTTTTTTTTTTAAGATTTTATTTATTTTTAGAGGGGAAGGAGAGAGGGAGAGAAACATCAATGTATGGTTGCCTTTTGTGCATCCCCTGCTGGTAGTTGGCCTGCAAGGAACCGGTTTGCAACCCAGGCATGTGCCCTGACTGGGAATCGAACTGCGATCGTCTGGTTCGCAGGCCCGCGCTCAATCCACTGAGCTACGCCAGCCAGGGCACTGTAGCTAAAATTTTATTTAATTATTAAATATACATTGCATCAATTAAAATAATTTGTATTATTCTGTGCTTGATTCTTATCTTGGTTTAGAAGCTACAGTAGCCCCTTGTTATCTGCTGGTGATATGTTCCAAGACCCCCAGTGGGTGCCTGAAACCATGCATAGTACTGACACGATTATATGGTTTTTTCTTCTGTATACAAACCAATGATGAAGTTTAATTTATAAACTTAGGCACAGTGAGAGATTAACAACAATAACCACTAATAAAGTAGAACAACTGTAATAATATACTATAAAACTACATGAATGGGTTAGGGGCCATTATGAAGTAAGGTAAAGATTACTTGAACACTGTAATATCACCACAGTCTATCTGATCACTGAGACAGCTGTTACATAACTAGTGGGCAGGAAGCACATACAGCACAGATGTGCTGGACCAAGGAATGATTTATGTACTGGGTGGGGCAAAGCATGATGACATGAAATATCATCACACTACTCCAACTGCTGTTCAAGTTAAAACTTGTAAGTTGTTTATTTCTGGAATTTTCCATT
>NW_028080390.1:0-987 GCF_014824575.4 Sturnira hondurensis | reverse complement strand
TTTCAGAGAGAGAGGAAGAAAGAAGGAAGGAGGGGGAGAGAGAAATGGGGGGGAGAGAGAGAGAAACATTGATGTGCTGTTCCACTTATTTATGCGTTCATTGGTTGATGCTTGCATGTGCCCTGACGGGGGATCAAACCTGCAACCTCCGCACATCAGGACGACGCTCCAACCAACGGAGCTGCCCGGCCTGGGTTGCTTTTCTGCTTTTCACGATGTTGACATGTAGGAGAGTCCAGACTACTTGTTCTGCAGCACCCCACTGTTTGGGTTTGTCTGGTCTCGTTTAGATCTGGGTGGAACATTCTTCGTGAGAGTGTTGTAAAGGTGTCCTTGTGTTCTTCTAGGCGAACCACATCAGGGCCTGTGACCCGAGCGTGTCCCGTTGTTGAGGATAATGGGATTGCTTGGTGAAGGTGATATCTATCAGATTTCTCCACTGTGAAGATCACTTTTTCTAAACTAGTTGCTTGCTTTTTGCAGCTTTGCAAATATTTGTAATGTCCTAGATTTAATATCTCACTGAGGCACAAAGGTCTTGTGGCCATAAGTTTTACTGTGGGGTTACAGTAGGTGGGCTGTGGTCAGTTTAATGACTGTTGACCACTGTATTGTGTGCCCTGTGTAGCCGCCACCACAATTAAACCAGAACAGTTCCAGGATTCCTGAATGCTCCCTGAATGCTTCCTGGCCTTTGGCCTTGGGAGATCGGCCAAAGAGAAAGACTGTCGCACCTTCTCTCACTGTAGATTGTAATGTCTTCCCTAGAACTCCATAAGAGTGAGTTTGTGATGTATGTGCTCTTTCCTGGCTCACTTTGGCTCAGAGTGACGTTTGTGAGATTTATGTCACTGTGTGCTGGTAATTCATTGCGTCTTATTAGTGAGTTCTATTCCATTGTGCAGATAGATCAACATTTGTTGATTTATTCACCAGTTGGTGGGTATTTGGAGTATATTAATTATCCATTGCTGCATAACAGTGTTA
>NW_028080389.1:0-1052 GCF_014824575.4 Sturnira hondurensis | reverse complement strand
GATGATTTAGTAGAATGTGCTACATGTAACTAGCTATGAGGGGCCCTCATCAACACCTCATGAGACCTCCAGGGATCACGTGCCCCATGGTGGGCCAGGTACAGCTGGGCCTTCTGCAGCAGAGATCCGGTCACCCTCTTGAATAGCTCTGTTCAATGTATATGAAGTTCCTGATAAAGTCATGTTCCCCCCAAATTGTTTCAGAATTATTCTGTGTTCCCTGATCTTTAGCAGTTTAAAATTTTATTACCTTCTGTACTAGAGAAATTTCTAATTGTTCAATGTACTTATTACACCCTCACGCCACATATGTACAGTGAAAAGTTTAATGGATATCTGGTCCAAATGTCATACTAATTTCTCCTGTCCCTTTGATCATTTGTTTTAAATTGTTGTTGTTTCTCTCTGGAAAGTATTAACCTAACCTTTAACATGAAAAGTTTAGTTTTTAATTCTAATCATTATTTTATGCTTTTGATTAAGTTTAACATAGAATTGACATAGAACATTCAGTAAGTTTAATGTGAAAAATATGTTGAGTTGATTCATTTGCGTTGTATAGTATGAGCATGACCTTAGCATTAGTGAACACATCCTTTTGGTCACATACATATCTTTTTGTGTGTGTGGTGAGAACAATTAATATGTAGTCTCTAGAAACTTTCAAGCATATAATAGAGCACTGCTGGCTACAATCATTACATCTCCTGAACTTAATCATCTTTGAGTTGCAGGTTTCTACCCTTTGATCAACTTCTCAATCTTCTGTGTCCTTTTCACCACAGTATACTAATCATCATTCCACTCTGTGTTCCTATGAGTTTGTGTTTTTAGATTCCACATATAAGCGCATGGTACATTATTTGTTTTTTTCATTGTGACTTACATCACTTAGCATATTGCCTTCACGGTTCATCTGTGTTGTCCTAGATGGTAGGATTTCCATTTTTTCTAATGGCTGGATAATGTGAAAAATAATGTTTTTCACATAAGACACTAATGTTTTGTGTCTTATGTCTTGGTGTTTAGTTCACACCTCTTTACCCATTCAT
>NW_028080388.1:0-624 GCF_014824575.4 Sturnira hondurensis | reverse complement strand
CTTGTCTCTATGTGTACACAGCCATATGTCAACACATATAGTCACATAAATAAATTTTTTCTACTTTTAAAAAATGAATTATACCACTCTCATTATAGAATATTTGCTCAGATTGATGCATAGAGATGCAATTAATTCTTATAAACACTGTATAATATTTCATAGAATGAGCAAATCTGTCTGTTAATTCAACTGTCTCTAGCAGTGGACACAACTACTGCATTTGTTTCTGCCTTTGTTAGTCATTCTCAGTAATATAGCAATAAACGTGCTAGCACATTTATCTTTATGTACTTGCACATTTATTTCTATAGGATAGATCCTCAGAATAATTTGTGGGTGAAGACACTACTCATACATCTAATTTGAACAGATACTGCCAGATTAATTCTCTAAAAGATTATAGCATTATATTTATACATAGCACTGTACCATTTCCCAAATATGTATTCAGCCAGGAGCCACCATCAGATTGGCCCAGGTGAGAGGGGAAAAGGGTTAATGTATTTGAGGGTCTCAGAAGAAGGTGAACTACCCAAAACAGTGGAGATTTCTTGGGCCTCCCCTGTAGTTGGACACTGAAGAACTGGACTAGAGAAACTAATTTCAAGCAAATCACCTGGC
>NW_028080387.1:0-1890 GCF_014824575.4 Sturnira hondurensis | reverse complement strand
GCTTCTTCTGTCTATTCTAAAAGAACTGAATTGCAAACATTTTCTCCCAGTCTGTGGCCTGAGCTCTTTTTACAGCCCTAAGAGCAACATTAACGCATAGACACAATTTCCTGGGAGGAGGAATCAGCAGTGACTCACTGGGACGGTTTCCTGGGAGAGGACTTGGGTGACTGAGGGGGCAGGGGGACAACGTGACTCATTTAATGTTGTGTATTCTTGAGAGTCTTTTGAATGTTCTTGTATGTGCACGAATAATCTTTTCAAAGAGCAAGTTACATAAAATCCCTTCACTCATAAACCTCCTGACAGACCATCCTCATGTCACAGTTTAAGGTTCAGACTCAGTGTCTCTTGTCTAAGACCAACCATTTGCCTTAGAAATTCCATTCCAGACAAACTTGGCTGGACTCTGTGAACAAATCCTCCTGCGGAAAATAGCTCAAAATGCCATGTGTAAAACAAAAACCAACTTCTTAAAAGCAGCAAAGAGTTGATGAGATAAGATTGACCAAACTCCAGAAGAAGGAAAAGACCCAGCTTGGCCTCCACAGAGGGCAGCGCCCTGAGTGAGCAGTGGGGGAGGGTGTGCAAGTTCCTTGCCCAGAGCCCAGACTCGGAGCCCAGCACTGTCAGCCCTGGACTGAGCTCTTGATCTTCCTACAAATCTGCCTTCCCTTCTATACATGTCAACAAAGCTTTTTAAACTAATTATGTATATAGATAATATGTAATTTATATTCTAAATGTATATTCACTATAAAAATTATAAAATGTTAAGACCTAAAAATGACAAAATATTACTAAACTAAATGAGTTCATTCACCTGGGCACATTAGCCCTGGCTGGTGTGGCTCAGTTGGTTGGAACATCGTCCCACAAGTGAAAGATTCCATGTTGCGTTCAGGGTCAGGGCACACACCTAGGTAGTGCATAAGATCCCTGGTTCAGGTGCCTATGGAAGGAAATCGATCAATGTTTCTCCCTCACAGCAATGTTTCTCTCTTCCTGCCTCTCTCTCTATAAGCAATGAAAAAATAATGTCCACAGGTGAGTATAAAAAGAAAGTAAATGTCTATTTAAGGAAGTGGCATCAAACCCAAGTCCCAGGTGATGTTGCTGGCTCCCTGGAGGCTTCTAGGGGATGGATTGCGTTGGGGACTGAGGGACTTAGGGTGAAGTTCTCCATTGATTGGTCAGCACTAGGGTAGGGGGTGGCTGGTTATTGCATCTGCTCCTCCCTAATTCAGCCATGGGGTTCTTCTGACTCATTTTCACACGTTCATTCCACTGCTCTCCCCAGAGTCTAAATCTTCATGAGCACGTATTTGAACACATCAGATGTTTCAACCACTTTCATGTCTGCAGACGCCTGCCCACAGCCCTCGGTCCTGCCACAGGTGGCCTGGGTCCCTGCCCACCAGGAGCTGGGCAGACACCCTACACGTCCTTCACCTCATCTTCAGGAGCCCTGGTCTCACCTGTTCTGGCTCCCCTGTCACCTGGATACCACACGTTCTTATTGGGTTTACTTCCTCATTTCCCCCAATTTTCCTGGTAGTATTTGCCAAAAGAGAACATGAAAAGGTAATGACCAAAGCTCTAAACACATGAAGAAACTGTAGGCTATCCTAGCCCTTATTCACATCTTGACTGGATATAGAACTCTATGTTGGAAATATTTTTTTCCTCAGTAATTGGGAGGCATTGCTTTAATGTCTTCTAGTCTCCAGGCCGATATTTGCTGCCTCTCTAAGTTTTCAAGGTCTTTCACACCCTCTTTCTGAAATCCCATTGTGACGTGTAATGGTGTAGGTCTATTTTTATCTGCTGTAGTAAGAATTTGATTAGGCCGTTCAAAATGTCATGTTTTATCTTTAAACTTGGAGAAAT
>NW_028080386.1:0-590 GCF_014824575.4 Sturnira hondurensis | reverse complement strand
AAAAAAAAAAAAAAAAAAAACGTCTTTTTTAAAACCCAACACTGAATTCACACATTTTGTGAGAAACTGTTCATATTATAAGAAGTAAAGAGGAACTGAGGTTAACTTATCTTAATGTTCCTAGTTGTATCCTCAACTCTTGGGCATGTACAGGACACTTGCCAAAACATTTCACCCATTTTTTTATTAGTGTATACACGATGTGCCACCAAATCTCAGACACTCTCAATTGTAACACATTTTTATGGGCCACTGAGAAACAAAAAATTCTGCCAAATAACACTGTATTTCTTATCCCTTCAAATTTGCTTTTATTTTTTCATTGAAAGAACTCTTTTAGAGTTACCTACACTTAGATTTTTATCATAGCATTCTTTTACATAAAAAGGAAATCTTAAGGTAAATAATTGTTTCTGAAAAATGCTTAGAAGTTCATCACTCGGTATGGAATTCTTCTGAATCATTCTTCAACTCAGAGTCATCAAAGCCTGAGTTCGTCCACAGGATACCATCTTCCGCGCCAACAAACTACCCATCCTGTAATATCTTGTGCAAGAGTCCATCCACCCCCTAATGTTGCCTCCTGGATT
>NW_028080385.1:0-777 GCF_014824575.4 Sturnira hondurensis | reverse complement strand
GATAGAGGCTTATCGTGGGAAACCCGCTTCCTAGGAAATGTTCCTTTTGCCCCGGAAGGAAGAAAGGGCAAACGATTATCTCTTCAGATAACACAGAACCTTCCCCAGCAGTGCCTCCAAACGATACTTCTACACAAGGGATTGAGACTTATCCAGGAAACCCGCTTCCTACGAAATGTCCTTTTTCCCAGGAAGGAAGAAGGGGCAAACGCAGGACTCTGCAGATAACACAGCACCTTCCGCAGCAGTTCCAGGAAAGGATACTTCTACAACATGGGTAGAGACTTATCTGGGAATCCCGCTTCCTACGAAATGTGCCTATTGCCCAGGAAAGAAGAAAGGGCAAACGCTTAACTCTGCAGATAACGCAGCACCTTCCCAAGCAGTGCCAGAAAAGGATACTTCTACNAATGTCCCTATGGCCCAGGAAGAAATGAACCGCAAATGCTTCACTCTGCAGATAACACAACACCTTCCCCAGCAGTGCCAGAAAAGGATACTTCTACACAAAGGGCAGAGACTTATCTGGGAAACCCGCTTCCTACGAAATGTGCCTATTGCCCAGGAACAAATAAAGGGCATTCGCTTATCTCTTCAGATAACACAGCACCTTCCCCAGCAGTGCCTCCAAACCATACTTCTACACAAGGGATAGAGACTTATCCAGGAAACCCGCTTCCTGCGAAATGTCCCTATTTCCCAGGAAGGAAGAAGCGGCAAACGCTTCACTCTGCAGATAACACAGCACCTTCCTCAGCAGTGCCAGAAAAGGATACT
>NW_028080384.1:0-838 GCF_014824575.4 Sturnira hondurensis | reverse complement strand
GTGAAAACCCCAATGGCCCTGCCACTGCCTACAGGCTTCCTCTGCAGAGACAGGTGCCCTTTGGGCGGGTGCTGCCTCTGACCAGCTTGAAACAGACCAGGGGACATGAGTTGACATGTTCAGATCCTGTGAACAGAGGCCCTTGCCCACTGTTTGGTGACTCAGCTGCTTAGATGATTGAGGTGCTGGTCATTTACTGTGGGGGCGGGGAGTAAAAGAAGGTAACTGGGACAAGATTGGAACATAACTGATGATGAAATACATTATGAGACATTTATTAGGGAAGTTGAACATCTATTCTGGTTTGCCCAAGAATGAGGCCAGTGCCTAGACTGACACTGTAGAGTCTGGGAAAGTTCTAGAACTGGGAAGACATGGTCATCCTATCAGGCATTCTAGAATTTAAGGCTGTTTTCAAAGGAATTCAACAGAACCCTGCATAGATATGTAGGGGTTGGTCTACTTCGGGGTTCATGAGAAGCGGGAGTCAGGTAGCAATCTGGCAGGTTCCCCAAAGAAGCAGGACACACATGAAGGTCCTGGAAGAACTGAGGACAGCCTGCTGTTTCTTCCCTTGTGGAACAAAGAGCCCATTTTAAAAAGAGCTCATTCTAATGAGGAGGCAGTGTGTGAATCCGGCTGTGTCCCAGACAGGGGTTCAGGGTTCTGGGTGGGGGCAGGGCAGGAGCGAGGGGCAGGGAGACTCTTAGAGACCACGGAGTCATCCAGTCCCATTCTCCGAGCTCAGCCCCAAGCTCAGTCAAAGAGGAGGGACAATGAGAAGAGAAATGTGTTCTGTTTATCCTCCTTCTCTCAACAATGTGCAGACATTCTCTCA
>NW_028080383.1:0-2128 GCF_014824575.4 Sturnira hondurensis | reverse complement strand
CACAGCAGAATTAAATGACATAGAAACATAGAGACAAAAAAAAAAAAAAACTATTCGAAGAATCAACGAATCCAGGAGCTGATTCTTTGAAAACGTAAACAAAATTGACAAACCTCTACCCAGACTCATTAGAAACAAAAGAGAGAGGATCAAATAAATAATATTAGAAATGAAAGAGGAAAATTATAATCGACATCACAGAAATATAAAGGATTGTAAGAAATTACTATGAACAACTATATGCCACAAAATTGGAAAACCTGAGCAAAATGGGCAAATTTCTAGAAATATACAATCTTTCAAACTGAATCAAGAAGAAACAGAACACCTGAACAGACTAATAACAACTAGTGAAGCAGTAATGAAAAAACTCCTGGCACAAAAAAGCCCT
Organism: Sturnira hondurensis; assembly: GCF_014824575.4. NCBI lineage: Eukaryota > Metazoa > Chordata > Mammalia > Chiroptera > Phyllostomidae > Sturnira > Sturnira hondurensis. Next base: position 1,737 of record NW_028080383.1, on the reverse strand, counting down.
GGACTGGATGCCTTCACAGGTAAATTTTACGGAACCTTTAAAGAAGAGCTAGTTTCTATCTGTTTCAAACTATTCCAAAAAATTCAAGAAGAGGGGAAAACCCCAAAACTCTTTTTCATGAAGCTGGTACTATCTTAATTCTAAAACCAGGTAAAAACACAACAAAGAAAGAAAATTACAGACCAATATCTCTGATGAACATAGATGTTAAAATCCTCAACAAAATATTGGCAATCTGGGTCCAGCAATACATTAAAAAAGTCATACACCATGATTAAGTGGAACTCATCCCAGGAATATAAGGATGGTACGATATTTGAAAATCAATAAAGTAATATATTACATAAACAGAATGAAGGCCAAAAATCACATGATCACATCAGTAGCTGCTGAAAAAGCATTTAATAAAATCCAGCATTTAAAAAAAGAAAAGAAAAGAAAAAACATTCAACAAAGTAGGAATAGAGGGAACATACCTCAATATAAAAAGACCATATACAAGAAGCCTACAGCCAACATCATACTCGATGGTCAAAACCAAAAGTTTTCTCTTTAAGATCAGGAAAAAGACAAGGGTATCCGCGTTCACTGTTCTTTTTCAACATGTTAGTGGAAGTTATAGCCACAGTGAAAAAAAAGAAATTAAAACATATCCAAATTGGAAAGGAGGAAGTAAAACTGTCATTATTCACAGATGACCTAATGGTGTACACAGAAAACCCTAGTCTCCACCAAAAAACTATTTGACCTAACAAATGAATTTGGCAACATAGCAGAATACAAATTTAATATTCACAATTTGAGGGCATTTTTATATACCAACAATAAGATATCAGAAAGAGAAACTAGAGAAAAAATATCCCATTTACTGTAGCAACAAGAAAAATAAAATTTCTAGAAATAAATTTAACCTTGGAGATAAAAGACCTGTACTTGGAAACTACAGAACACTGAGGAAATAAATTAGGGAAGATACAAATAAATGGAAGCATATACTGCATTCACAGATTGGGAGAATTAACATGATTGAAATGTCCATACTACTCTAAGCAATCTTTATTTTATTTGTTTAAAGATTTTATTTATTTATTTTTAGAGAGATGGAAAGGGAGAGAAACATCAATGTGTGGTTGTCTCTCATGTGTCTCCTACAGGAGACCTGGCCTGCAACCCAGGCATGTGCTCAGACTGAGAATTGAACTGGCTACTCTTTGCTTCACAGGCCTATGCTCAATCCACTGAGCTGCACTAGCCAGGTCTCTAAGCAAAGATTCAACGCAATTCCTATTAAAATGACAACAGCATATTTCATAGATCTAGAAAAAATATTTCAAAAATTTGTCTAGAACAAGAAAAAACCCTGAATAGCCTCAGCAATCTTGAGAATGAAAAACAAAGTAGGAAAGATCACAATACCTGATATCACCTGGTACAAGGCCACTCTAATCAAAACAGTCTGGTAGTGGTGTAAGAACCAACAGATCAGTGGAACAGAATAGAGAGCCCAGAAATAAACTCTATGTCAATTAATATTTGACAAAGGGAACATGAGCATACACTGGGGTAGAAATAGCCTGTTCAATAAATGGTGTTGGAAAAACTGGACTGGTGCATAGAAAAAAACAGAAGCTAGACCACCAACTTATACCAAACACCAGAATAAACTCAAAATGGATAAAAGACTGAACTATAATTCATGACAGCATAAAAGTCCTAGAAGAAAACATAGGCAGTAAA
>NW_028080382.1:0-800 GCF_014824575.4 Sturnira hondurensis | reverse complement strand
AAAAGTAAAATTTATTCAAAGTTTTCCACCTGGAGGTTAAAAAAGCGCTATCGCTTTATGTACGTGCCCCTCTGGACCTGTCTGCAGGCTCGTGTCCCCCACTGTGCCTGGACTTTGTTTAACATTTCAGGTTCCTCATGTGAGTGCCAAAACTTCTGCTTTTCCACTTCTGTTTTCACCATGTGCATTTAAGGGTGAAGATTTCTTTCTGAAGTTTTGGTATGTAGTGTTTTTAAGAGTCATTCAGCTCAAATTATTTTGTAACTGGAATACTGTTTCATTTTGAAGGTTATTTATGACTCTATTTCATAAGTTCCAAACGACAGAACTTTCCACATACCCACTTTCAGTGAATTCCAGCTTAAGCGTTATGAGAGTAAAACACACACTCTACATGGTCTCAGTGCTGCGATGCTGGGTGAAGCCTGCTTTATACCCGGTTGGCCAAAAAGTTACTTTGGGCCCTGGCTGGTGTAGCACAGTGGATTGAGCCCAGGCCTGTGAACCAAAAGATTGTGGTTCGATTCCCAGTCAGGGCACATGCCTGGGTTTCAGGCCAATTTCCAGCAGGGGACTCACGAGAGGCAACCATACATTGATATTTCTCTCCCTCTCTCTTTCCCTTCCCCTCTAAAGATAAATAAATTAAAATCTTACAAAAAAAACTTAGTTTGGCCCCCACCACCCCCGTCTTCCATCTTCCCACCCCTGTCACGTGGCTCTGGTTCATGTACTTGTCTTTAACTTTATTCAAAACCATTTTGTTATACTGTATCATGAGAAATGTCATATCAGTGTGA
>NW_028080381.1:0-749 GCF_014824575.4 Sturnira hondurensis | reverse complement strand
ACATGCCTGGGTTGTAGGCTAGTTCCCAGCAGGGGATGCACGAGAGGCAACCATACATTGCTATTTCTCTGCCTCTCCTTCCCTTCCCCTCTAAAGATAAATAAATAAAACTATTAAAAAAAAGAAGATAAACATGTACAGTAAAATGACAGAAAACTCACAATTATTAACAACCACACCCAAAACAAAAACAAACTAAGCAAACAAGTGGAACAGGAACAGAACCACAGAAATGGAGATCACATGGAGGGTTATCAACAGGGGAGTGGGAGGAGGAGAGAGGGGGAAAAGGTACAGAGAATAAGTAGCATAGGTGGTAGGTAGAAAACAGGGGGAGGGCAAGAATAGTGTGGGAAATGTAGAAGCTAAGGAATTTATAGGTATGGTTTAGTTCATGGACATGAACTTAAGGCAGGGCAGTGGGTGGAAGAGGGTGTGCAGGGTAGAGGGGAGCAAAAGGGGGGAAATGGGACAACTGCAATAGCATAACCAATAAAGTATATTTAAAATAATAAAAAATAAGTAAAATAATACGCTCTAATATTAGTATATTGCTTTGAGAATGACAAAAACAATGAGCTGCAAGACAGAGCCTGGGGGAGGGCTTCTGGATGCTCCCGGCTTTCCCATCTGGGTTAGAACAGGACGACCTGGGAGACGTGTCCCACTCTAGTGCTTGGCCCCTGCCTGGCTGCATGGAGTACATGTGATCGGACTGGCGCAGGGAACCCGTCAGTCCAGCCTTGCTG
>NW_028080380.1:0-3137 GCF_014824575.4 Sturnira hondurensis | reverse complement strand
CCTACAATTCACCAGGCGGGCTAGTAGAAACATCTCTTTTGTTTTCCAGAGTTGGTACTAGAGCCCCAATATGTGATTTCTTCCTTTCACACAAATCTTAGTGAGTTTTTGATTCCACTATATTTTCCAAATTAGCTCTCACAGCTGAACACAAACGGGTAGCGACATTGTGAAGGAGCATGGACTTAGAACCTGGGGCACTAGTAGTGCCTACAGACCCAGTGCAGAAATCTTCAGGTGAGGTTCTCCCAGAGAAACATGAGAGGCCACCCTGTTGAAGTCCTGAGCACAGAAAGCAGGAACCTTATCCTTTTAATGCCCTTTGATATTCCTCTCTGCTTTTTTCCCTTTTCTTCCCTTTCCCTGGTCATGGATGTCCTGCTGCAGTACTCTGGGTGCTGCTGGAAGCAATGTGTTTCTCCAGCCATATCCCACACAAATGGGATAACCAGGAACTCACTAAATGATTTCCTTTTTCCCCACAAGAGAGATGGCCACCATCAGACACTTCAGCTCATGTAATATCAGGAAGACTGGAATTCTGAAGCAACTTCTCTCTCATCTTGGGCATCCACCCAAGTGAGCAAACTAAATATTTTTGGAACCATGGCAAGATGGAAGGAACAGGTTCCCTGGCTCTCCTGGTTCCACATCCCATACTGAATTCTCCTTCTTTTTAACAGAAACGCAAGTGGGCGACACTCCTTTCACATCATTTAGTATATGGTGCTAGATCACACAACTTTCACAGAGGCATGTTTGTTTGTGGATAGGTGTTCAATTAGTTGTCCTAAAGTGGAGACAAGCAGAAATATCTTTACCACCGTAATGCTAACATCGAGACTGCATTTTTAAAAACAGGAGAGTAATAAATATTGTAAGGTGAAATAAGAAGTGACAGAGAGAAGAAGGAATCCATGCAACACAGGTTTGATAGAAACTAATTGAATAACCATAACAGGTGTTTTCACTCTTATTTTTAAAGTAAACATCAAGATATCGATGGCTTGTATATTTTCACACTGCAACCCTCACCTTAATGCACCCCAAGAAAATTGATTCTGTTTAAATAGGAAGTGCTAAAAGCCAGGCTACTAAGTTGCAACTCACCCAGGCAACTGAAAAAGCAGTCTCTGTTGAGAATTCCCCAAAACGATGTCTTGTGCATACACACATACACAACCCAAAATTGTTAAACATATACATTGATTGGGGCAATGAAATAAAAAGATGACAAAGGCTTAAAGACTGGAATCTTTAGTACTCTTACCCTTTTATCATGTGGCTGACACTTCCTAAGTTCATGACACAGCCTAACTCAGTGTTTTTTCTTTCTACAGCCATGGGCACAGCAACGTCCACCCTTAATAAGCCCGATATAAGAGGCGATAGGAACCAAGATCTCCAAGAGAAGCTGCAGGAAGTAGGACTGTCAGCTGAGTACTGGTTGCCAAAGCTTCAAGAATACCTGGGTGTGACCTGTGTCCAGGCCTTACAGCACCTAGAAGAAAAAGACCTCCAGAAGCTGAAATCCCAGGCACAACATTCTTGGGAGGAAAGGGCCCTGGAGAAGCTGCTTAACCTGTCACACTCAAATAGACTTTCAGAGTTACAGGAGTCTCAGGTGGAAATGATAATGAAAAAACACAAGAAGGCAGAGCAGGAGCTACAGGAACTAGGAGACTTGCTGTCAGAAGTGAGGCAAGGACAAAAAGAGGCAGTGAAGAAAAAAGAGGCAGAGCTGAAACAGGAAATGGAGATCTGTAAGCAGGACTGGCCACCTGAGAAATTCCTAAGAGAAAACCAGGAAAACATCCAGGGACAACTCAACCCCATGGAGAGGACACTGTCTCACATAGAGAACCTCTCAGATAGAGATCTGGTGATATGGGCATCTGGAGGACTGGCTCTGCAGGGAATTTATAAAACCAGCCACCAAATGGAGCTTATAGAGAAGAGAGAGGAGCTTCTCAGTGTTCCCAAGGAGTTCTCTCTCTGTGGCCCTGAGTGGGGCACACAGATGGAAACAAGGGAATTTACATCTTCTCAAGCAGAATCCATGTTCACCCAGATGATAGAGAAGCTGGGCTTCAGTGTAACTGCCTTGGCCAAGAATGCAGATTGGGGATTTAGCTCAGAAGATGATATAGACCACAACAAACATCCAAAATCCAAGGAAATGGAGCAAAGGCATTCTGAGCCTTCTTATTTCTGCTCTACCACATTCAGCTATACCCCTCTTGCCTCCTTCTACTTTCCCATTGACCAGCTCCAGTTCTCCAAGCCTGCTCTCCAGGAACTGAAATGTATTGAAGACCTTCTGGGTAAGCCTACAGGACCAGACAGACTCACATGGCTGACACGCAGGGCTGAAGCTTTCTTCCACAGGTTTGGCTCTCATGCTAACCAGGGTCCTCTGCACCTGGGAGGAATCTACTGGTGGAAAGCTGTTGCACAGGGTTTCCAAAGTCAGCAACTGGAAGAAGTGAAACAGCAGGCAGCAGAGGCCCTGAATGGTTACATAAGGGGCAGCCACAGTGGCTTGGAAGTGACAGTTGCTGAAGGTGTGGAGGTGTCAGGCTCTCGTGCAAAAACTACTGCACAAAGCACAACCTTCCAAAATCTCCAAACCAAAGTCCAATTGTCTGTATCCCAGACAGGTGGCCCACCTGAGGCAAATGGCTTTTCACAGTGGCAAGCTGGCCTAGTTGCCAGTAATCAAACCTGGTGTGTCATTGACCGGGGAACTCAGCTGGTGCCCATTTGGGACATCATCCTCTCCAGCCACAGAAATGATTTTAAGGAACCTCTTCAGGTAGCTAACTTTTTGAAAGACAGCTACATGACTCTGGCTGGCCTACCTGCCCAGTCCAAGGGTGGAGAAGAATTGCTGAGTGTTGGGGAAAAGGCTATGACATTCCTAGAGGAAGTGAAGTTCTGGGAGGTATCTGATCCTGAAAAGCAACTTCAAAAACTCATAGATTTCATGCAAATGTTGAGTCAGAAAACAAAAAGTTATGACACTTGGGTTAACATATGCCTGGCTGATTGGGGTCTGCAAAATTTTCTGCTAAGTACTGTTAAGTTTTGCAGAACATCTTCCATTTATGAAACTAAATTTGTTAAATCTCAGTTGC
>NW_028080379.1:0-1341 GCF_014824575.4 Sturnira hondurensis | reverse complement strand
AGGTGAGTGCTACCTAGACTATTCCCAAATTGAATTTAATTTCAAAGTGAAAAGAAAGCTGAGTACATAGGGAGCAAGCAGCCTTCATCTGGTAATGACAGCTGGGTGAACGTATTATACACTATGTTATATACCCTCCATTTTCTTGAGCTCTTAATGTGCTTGCTACTGATTTAATTGCTGAGAATACAGTAGTGAACAAAATTCCTATCTTTACAGATTATACATTGTAATGATGGGGAATATGTTCCAATAATTTTGGAAAGGATACCTTGTGATACAGCAGTAAAATGGGATAGTTCTCACAAATTATGGATTAAAAAGTGTTTGATGTCATTGTCTTAGTTTTACCTTTGATGCAACGTATCTTTGAGGAGGGTTCTCGTGCCTGGCATTTTTTAGGCAGGTGACCCTAACAGACAGCAGAAGCGTGGGGGCTGTCAGGTGGAGGGTAGATGACCCCTGCGAGTGATGTCCCTTGAAGGATGAGGAGGCTGGGGTGTCTACCCTCACAACTTGTTATTCGTCACCGATCGAGTGCTGCTTCCAGAGGCACTGACTGCACGAGGCCAGCCTGCTGCAGTTCCCCAGAAGCCCTGAGGAAGGGCCCCAGGTCTTCGGGTGAGGCATCCCTCTCCACGTGGAGAAGAGCCGAGAGAGAAGAGCTGGGCAGCAGCGTGAGTGCAACGGCCATGCCTTGCACTAGGCAGATTTTCTCGTGGCCCATGTTCAACTTAGGTCATCTTGTCCCTGACAGTTTCAGATTCTGGCTAGTTATGATTCAAAAAATAGGTAAGGCACTAGGGTTAGGAGTTTTTGCAGGCCTTGCTACTTGCCTTTGGTCTTGGGGTCATGACAGACATGCATCGTTTTTCTTCTTTATTACGGAGACATCCCTGACCCCTGGGCAGCACTTTCATTGATCTATGCTTGCCCAGCAGTGTCAACCAGAGCTCAGTTCCTCTGATGTCTGAGGCCCTGGGTACTGTGCCTCAGTCAGACTGTGACTGCTGAAATGGTCACTTCGTGGTCATCACTGGGCATGATGAAATAACAAGAAGGCACTCCACTGAAACCCCTAGGGTTTATTTTCCTTCTATATATAGTAGCACCTCTACCTTCCCATGATAATTAGGACCAATTAACCCTACCAATGCAGTAATGTTTTTTTGTTGTTGCTCAGTGTCTGGTATCAGGAGTTCAAAGAACTGGGTGACACTCAACAGCATTAAGTTTGGCAGAACCCTTATTGTGTTCCCTGGTAGAAGCGACTCCACAGTAAAAACCTACAACTTCATTGCAGTGGAATGTAAATATGTGGGGATAGGAAACATGAATTCT
>NW_028080378.1:0-587 GCF_014824575.4 Sturnira hondurensis | reverse complement strand
AGGAAGCCAGCTGCACTTGACTGACAGCTTGCTTTGGCTTTTCCAACTAAACTGTCTCACTCTGGTTCCCGTTGGCAGGCAGGCCCCTTCACCATCAGCCTGTGCTCTTTGCGTGTGTTCTGTGTCGTGTGTGTGTGTGTGTGTGTGTGTGTTTTGAAACTCCCTGCATTGTATTTCACTCTGAGGAAATACTTTCTGAGGAACCACTCAAGTGTTACGGAATAGCTCCCACATTCTTTGGGTTTGGAGAAATTGTTGTAATAGGGCATTATCCATGAAGTTGGGTGGAAAGAGATCAAGCGAATCACAGCCTCTGGGAAATGGAACTTGACTATAGCGGGGATCACCGAATTTCAGAAATATCACGTACAAGGAATCGGACTGTTCATTTAAACACTTCGTTAACTTAGAGGAGTCTTTTGGGGATTTTTGTGGTGTTTTGGGACACCTTATGATGTAGCACTGTTTTCAGTGTGGTGTAATTGTGGGTATAGGCAGATTAAAAGAGATCTTCATGGTAGATAACAAGTCATGCCAGCAATAGTTAATATAACATATTAATAAAAATGTAATATATAATATAATAT
>NW_028080377.1:0-1219 GCF_014824575.4 Sturnira hondurensis | reverse complement strand
AGAACTGGCCCATGCTCTCCCCTGTGTCTGGAGCATTTCCCCACTCTGTCTGCTTAACTCACTAATTCTGCATGCCCCCGCACTCAATGGGCTCCCTTCACGAGACTTTCTCCATCACACCCAATTTAAATCAGTGCACTTATGACTTCATAGAGTACCAATTCGACATTTATATGAATTATTTTTATATAAATGTATGGCAATTTATGTACATTTTTATGTTTCTATTTATTGAACAACCTGTCTTTTAGACTTCCAAGGTTAGAGTTTATATCTCTTTTGCTTATAATTGACTCTAACTCTTAGTGCATTGACCAGGACAATGATGAATAAATGCTGATTGAGCCCTGGCTGGTGTAGCTCAGTGGATGAGCGCGGGCCTGTGAACCACACGATCGCAGTTCGATTCCCAGTCAGGGCACATGCCTGGGTTGCAGGCTAGTTCCCAACAGGGGACTCATGAGAGGCAACCATACATTGATATTTCTCTCCTTCCCTTCCCCTCTAAAGATAAATAAATAAAATCTTTTAAAAAATGCTGATCGAATGCATGAATATGTTTTAAATGTGTGCTGGGTTAACAACCCCATATGGAGGAGAGATGAAGAATGCAGAGGCTGTGAGCACAGTCTCAAACACATATGGAAATTACTACTAAAGCTGGAGTGATAAAATAAAGAGTCAAGCATGGGTATCTATCTGTTATGGGTGCCTTAAAGGTTTCGGCATAATGTATCCATGCTATGTTTTCTTTAAAAAGTCTGACGACTATGAATTCATGTTAGTTGGCCCAGCTGGCTGCAAACTAGTAAATACATTTGTCATTTTTGCATCTAAAAGAAAAGAGTCTGTCAGGTGGCAATAAATTTAATTAATCCCACTAAACAAAATCAGATGATTCAGACAAGGCCATATTTTGCAAGAGGTTTCATTTACGCTGAATGACTAAATTGCCCAACAAATGTCCATTAATTTTATAATTAAATAAAAATTTTAGAATTAAATTTAGAAGAAAAGTAAAAGATTACATGAGTATATGTTAAGTTAGATGATTTTTTAATCATGATTCTCAAAAGAAATGAACTAAAGGTGTGGAATAAAATTGACTCTCTTATTTTTTTAATAACCATATACCAAATATCTGCTTTGGTTACTTATGTCATAAAACCCACATTAATTTCCACCATGTTGCTGAATGGTCAGTAATAAGAGGGCCTAA
>NW_028080376.1:0-522 GCF_014824575.4 Sturnira hondurensis | reverse complement strand
TAGTTTTCTTATGCGTTAGAAAGTTTCAACCAAGTTAAAGAGAATTGAGTAGAATTCAGTAATTGGAAAGTGTGTGTTCAATGCTTTATACTTTATCCAGCCAGAGATGATCTACACATTATTCCCTAATTATAGTGAAAACTTCATGGGTGGACAGAACACTTGGGGGTCACTTTTTAAAACAATTACACCGTGCTAAAGCTTCACTCGACTCCCAGGTCAAAACATGTTGGGACGAAGTAACGCTCTCATACCACAGGCATACAATTTTTGGGTGTGCGGACTCGTAAGTCAACGGCGCCTTGAAGTCATTTGCTGAACTAAAAAGTTCTATGTGTGCAAGAATTTGAGCGTGCCTCGAACCAAAACAAGGCCACAAGCAAGCAACAGGCAAGCACTCGATCCTCCACCCATGTGGGCGGCCTCACGGGCACCACCAGGTTCTGACCGCAGAGCTCACCGTGGGCGAGCTCAGAGAACCTGCCCGAAGGCCAGTGGCTCTTTTCACGCTGTGCCCCCCCC
>NW_028080375.1:0-510 GCF_014824575.4 Sturnira hondurensis | reverse complement strand
TGGTCGCTTAGAGTTATTGGCTCTGGGACTTTGAGTTCTTCTTGCACCATCTCTTGGGCTGTTCGTGCCTGTTCCGTAGCAGGATCGGAGCCCTAGGTGTTCACCAGAGCAGAGTAACTCAGTCGCTGGGTTGTGACGCTGTAAGTGGGGGCGGGGTCAAAGAGGAACAGTGGCGTCCCTCTGCCGCCTGCTGCCTCCCGAGGCAGTTGCCACCATCACCGGGCCCACGCGTTTCGTCCCACTGCATGCGAGTGTGCCACCGCCGTCAGCCCTTGCCCCCTGGGGCCTGCGTGGTCCGTCTCACTGTGCGTGAATGTGTGACCGTGGTGAGTCTGCCCCACACCCTGGCTGGGTCCAGGCCACTTGCGCGCCTAGGTCTGGGGATCTGTCCTGCCCAACCCTGCTCTGCTGCTGGCTCCGCCCCTCTTACCGTCCCAGTTGCATGGTTAGATGTAGACGGACTTCCATATAATTCAATTTTCTGTTCTTTGGCTGTGTCTTTGTTCTCCA
>NW_028080374.1:0-718 GCF_014824575.4 Sturnira hondurensis | reverse complement strand
TGCCAGCCATTCGGGAAGATGGGGATTTAAGGGTTTGTCCTGGAAAACCTCCTCCCCCCCATTTTCAGTGCAGGCAGAGGCTTTCATGAGGATGGAGAGGGAAGGCAGGTCAAGGCAGAGGAAGGCAAGCACGGCTCTCCTGGAAGGGGGCGCACAGGAAAGGGCTGAGGAAGTAGTAACCGGCCGCTCCCCGGACTGACTTCCCTCCTTTCAGTTTCTCTTCAAACTGGAGTTTGAGGACTTGCCGCGGACACCTGTGGACAGTCCCCACCAGGGCCCAGCAGCATTTTCTCTCCCCAACAAACATCTCTAAACTGTGAAATAAAAAAGCCAGATTACAGATAAAAACGCAGGATTTTACTAACATATTCTAAGAAAACAAAGAGTTGGCCACAGCCTTGAGAAAAAGCAGAACACACCCCTTTATCCTTCATTGAAATATTAAGTCATGATTACATGTTCTTGATAAATTGGAAGTAAGAACTTCAACTGGAAAAGAGATAATGACATGTTGAAGGCTCAGACAATGGTTAGCTATGTTTAGTAATAAGTATTTTTAAAAAGGCATGTGTATTTTCTGCTTAGACATAATGCACACAGAGTAGACTACATTCCAGAGGAAACATGAGTTTTATCTGCACTGGGAAGCCAAGAACAACTTAATGCCTGGTTTTATTGTCCTATTTGTTCTATTGTAGTGTCTGGAACCCAACCAAAA
>NW_028080373.1:0-541 GCF_014824575.4 Sturnira hondurensis | reverse complement strand
GTCAGGGCATTTTCTTACTATCTGCTTTCTAGGAGAAAATCTGGTGTCAACTGTTTGTATCAAACAGTATTTGCTCGCTTTACATTTGTAATTCACCTTGTTCAGTGTCTAAACCACAGTAAGTATAAATAAAATAGATTACTAACAGTTTACTTCTTCTGACTTTTCTTTATGATATCTGGGTGGAATCATAAATTAGAGCTGAGGCTGAGGCTGGCTGACCAAGGCAGAGGGCCAGATCTGGCCATGCCTATTGGTTATCTTTTTTTTTTTGTTTTTTGTTTTTTTTTTTTTTTGGTCTAAGGCTGGTTTCACACTCACTCTAAGTAGTTGCAACAGAGACCATGGGTCCACCAAACTGACACTATTTATGATCTGCTCTTTCACAGGGAAAGTTCATCCTGGTTTAGGCAACTCTCCTACACATACTTACCTATGCCTAGAGCTTTACTGCTCACAGCATCTCACACACATTAATAATCTTGATCCTCTAGCACCTCTGAAATACCTATTCCCCTCATACAGCAGATGACACAATGGG
>NW_028080372.1:0-1880 GCF_014824575.4 Sturnira hondurensis | reverse complement strand
CAGTTATAGATAGCTTTGGTAAATAGAGATATAAAATAGCTATTTTAAACTCAAATAAGATGAAATTTTTCATCTGTTAAAGTTTCTGTTATTGCATAGCAATTTCCAGTTTTTTTCATGTACATCCTGTACATTGTTAAGCTTACCCAGGTTTCCCCCCCCTGTTTTGCTGTTATTGAGTCTTTTAAAAAATTATGTATTTAACTTACCATTTGTACATATTTATTTCTGCATGTTATTTTCCCATCACTGCACTAAATTCTAGTTGTGGTACTTTTCTGTTGATTTTCATGAGTTATAAAGGTAAACCTGCTCTCATGCAATAATGATCATTACATGGTTGTTGGTATAGGTGGCCTAGAAATAGTTAAAGCTTGAAAGAAAACAAGAAGTGAGGTATTGTGAGGAGCCAGAAAAATTGTCTTTGTCAGTCATAAATACATTAATGACTAAATAAAATAGTAACATTCTTCTTAGCCTTTTAAATGAGTTTAGGGCCTGGAAGTATGGTGTTCCAGAAATCAGAAGTATTTTGTGACAGGCAGTGTGCCCCAGGTAGGTCATCTGAGGAACATAGAAGGTAACAAATGTCCATATTTTCAAAGTAGAAAACTTCAGATGTCAAATGTGGAATCTAACAGAGTAAGATTCTTTGTTGTAAGTGACATTGTGAATCAGTTATTAAAGTGATGTATGAGCAGTGGAAAGAAGCAGGGATCCTCAGGTGACTACTCTGTTTAATCACAGTGTGATCTGGTCTCCTGAGTGGACAGATCTTCCTTTGCCTCCTGACCTATTGCCCAGGACAATTCTCCCCAATGTTGGCAAGGTGGCTGGCATTTTTTCTTCTTTAAGTTTCAGCTTCAGGCTTCCTGTTCCAAGACAGGCAGCCTTTGAAATGTAGGATGCAAAGGGACATGCTGTTTGTATTCTAATGGAGTCTTCATGATGCAGAGTAGGGGTTTTTATTCTCAGCACCATGAAGGTTTTGGGCCAGAGAATTCATTCTCCTGGGGGATTGTCCTCTGCATTGTAGGTGCCTGTCAGCATCCAGTACCTCTATTCACCATCAACACCCTCACTTTCTTCTCCGCCCCCCTCCCAGGACAATCTGAAATGGCTCAGTACGTTGCCTGAAGTCCCCTTGGGGGCAAAAATCACCTTTGGTTGAGAAACAGTTTGAAGCTTCTTTCATTTTTGAAATCAGAAAGATCTTGGTCTGGCATGCAGAGTTTTTATTATTTTGCTATGTAAATTATTTTCCACTCTGACTATGATTTATTTTGGAAAGGCATTTAGAAGTGTATTTTAAAACATGTAAACATAAGGACTTTGTAGTTACCTTGTGAGTGGTTTTCAGATTAATAGCAAAGAGCAATAAACATAGCTTGTGAGACATTTGTTGAAACCTGCTTTATAGCTAAATGTAGTCATTTAAAAAAAAGTTCCATGTATGCTTGAAAAGTATTTTTATTGTACTTTGTTGCTGCTTACTTAAACAATGAGAAAACCCTTATTCAAAATTTGATGCTACAAGTTAAAAAGAGCTATCATTTTATGTATATGCACTTGCAGAAAAGTCAGTGTGCATGTTTCTGTTTACTTTATCTGGATTTCATTTACTATTTTAGGTTATAAGTATGGGCACAAAAGTTGCATATTTTCAGCTTTTATTTATTTATTCATTTTTATTTAATTATTTATTTATCTTTAGAGGGGAAGGGAAGGAGAGAGGGAAAGAAATACCAATGTATGGTTCCTTCTCGTGCGTCCTCTGTAGGGAACTGGTCTGCAATCCAGGCATGTGCCCTGACTGGGAATCGAACCACGATCCTTTGGTTTGCAGGCCTGAGCTCAATTTACTGAGTTACACCAGCCAG
>NW_028080371.1:0-532 GCF_014824575.4 Sturnira hondurensis | reverse complement strand
TCTCTGCCATGTCATGTGTCACCTGAGATGAAAAATCTTATTGTCCCACCTGCCATGGCTCGCCTCCTGGTTGAGGCTTCACGGTCACTTGCCTTGCACTGGCGGGCTCCACCACACTCCGATGGCTGCAGGGAGAGGAGGACGGTCCACACTGCACTGGACAGCGAAGCTCAGACCTTTGACCCCTGTGGGGGATGCGAGGCCCTCCTGGCAGCTGGTCCCTCTCCCAGGCTGTGTCTGCTGCTGTTGCCACAATATTTAACAATTTTAGCAAAGCAACCTATTTTCAACTGAATGAGTATGTTAATGAAATTCGGAAAAGTTTATTAGTTTAGCTTGCATACTATAGTTTGTAGGATTGCCTACCAAAAAGTAACATTCCACGAAGGTTGCACTTTTCATAAATGCCCTGTCTCTATCTCCCGTCTTATCTCTATAAGACCCTGTTTCCCCACACTCCCAAAGGCCCTATATACCTGGTATCACACCTCAGTGTCCAGTATTCCTTTGTTCTCATGCATGTATTAAATGT
>NW_028080370.1:0-931 GCF_014824575.4 Sturnira hondurensis | reverse complement strand
TTCCCTGAGCCCCGGAGCCCCGGGGGGACCCTCGTGGATGCCGTGCCTCCTTCTGCCGCGCAGACGTGTGTCGGTGACTAAGGGGCCGTCGAGGACAGACTCTGCTGCACAAACTTTCGAGTCGGCCCTGCCCGAAGCCGCCCTTGAGTCCGTCCGTGGGAAACAACCCGAAACGAAAGCTGAGATCCACGCAAACCGTGCTCCTTCCCTCGCCCGGTGTCCTGTAGCTGCTAATTTTCCCGAAGCCCATCCCTTGCTCCTCTAGGTCAAGGCCGATTGTCGTGGGGCACACTTGCCCGCTAGGTCCGGAGGAGGCCTGGCTTCTGATTCTGGCTCCGTGGGAAACGGCCAGTTCCCGTCCTGCTCTTCCTCCCCTGCTCCGCAGAGCACGCATCTCTCCTCTGCGCCCTCCACCTCTGGAACGAAGCCCCTCCAGAGCCGCTCCCAGCTGCGCTGTCTGGTGGCCCCTCTCTCGCTAAAAACACTCAGGTGACCTGTGGTTTAGTGACTCACTGGCATCTGGAAGTCCCCTGCCTGCGACTGATGTAGTTTGTCAACCAGGAGACAACAGAGTGACCCCCAGTGACGTGGCAGAATGAGAAGGTGGACTTGGCTGGCCGTGTGTGGTCCGAGGGGCACAGGGGACCTTGCACGTGGCGGTCTGAGAGTGGAACTGGGAGCCACGGGAGGAACTCAGGAAGGACGGCGCTCACTTGCCCTCTGCTCCTCTTTCCTGTGGTCAGCAACTCGAGGACGTGCCTCGCGCAGGGGAAAGGGCCTCCTCTGTTGCTCAAGGCGACTGCACAGGGTCCGAGCAGAGGAGTCGATGGGAACACCTGGCTGACCGCGCCCGCGGAGTCTCAGTGAGCTCGTGGCTATGGTTCAGGAAACAAGCAGGGCCCATCGGCACCTGCACGTCTGCAGGTCTCCC
>NW_028080369.1:0-590 GCF_014824575.4 Sturnira hondurensis | reverse complement strand
TCGATTCCCAGTCAGGGCACATGCCTGGGTTGCAGGCCAGGTCCCCAGTGGAGGGCCACATGATAGGCAACCACACATCGATATTTCTCTAACCCTCTCCCTCCCTTTCCCTTTGTCTAAAAATAACTATTTTTTTTAAATTGAACACCTAGGAAGTAATTTTATCATACAAAGTTGTTAAACTAAAATTAAAGGTCTTATTTGTTTTATGCGTAATTGGATATATGTTTAAATCTGTTTATTTTAATACATTCATTCATAATCTGACTTGTTTCTAAATAAACTTTTAAGTGTTAGTATAGTTTTAAACATATTATAGTTTGGGATATACAGAATTATTTTAAAGATGATAGAACAGAAATAATATATATTTAAAGATAAT
The DNA here is from genome assembly GCF_014824575.4 of Sturnira hondurensis. Lineage (NCBI taxonomy): Eukaryota > Metazoa > Chordata > Mammalia > Chiroptera > Phyllostomidae > Sturnira > Sturnira hondurensis. The sequence goes on along the minus strand of NW_028080369.1, from coordinate 208 downwards.
ATTTAAAGAAAGAAAACTTTTTTGCATAACAAATATATATTGCTATAATTACATAGCATGGCATAAAGGTGCAAGATAATTGTTATTGTTTTCATATTTCTAATAATATTTTCATAATTTTCATTTGAATTAATAGAAATTTTAACAGGCAGAAGCAAAAAAAATGATATAAGCTGCAAGAAATACAAATAAATTACCAAGAAATCTA
>NW_028080368.1:0-551 GCF_014824575.4 Sturnira hondurensis | reverse complement strand
AATAACCTTGATCAGCCAGTCTGGAATTTTCTGGTCAAGCACCAGTAATGTCGTCTGTCCCATAGAAGGCAAAGGCAATCTATGTGCTCAAACCCCTGAAGGTTTCTTCTCCCCCAAATAAGGTGTCTTGATCTAGCCCTGGCTGGTGTAGCTCAGTGGATTGAGGGCGGGCCTGTGAACCAGACGATCGCGGTTCGATTCCCAGTCAGGGCACATGCTTGGGTTGCAGGCCAGTTCCTGGCAGGGGTCAGTTCCCTGTAGGGGATGCACCAGAAGCAACCATACATTGATGTTTCCTTCCTCTCTCCTTCCCTTCCCCTCTAAAGATAAATAAATAAAATATTAAAAAAAAGATGTCTTGATCTAAAACATAATCCTTTCTTCTCTTTTGTTAACAGGCACATGATATGTGCTCAATAAAAGTTCACGATGGAATTAATTGTTTGAGGCAAACAAAACAGAAGTAAGACACAGAAAACTAAAGACAACTTTACTTACATTTTTTTTAATTTTTAGATTTGTTATGAATGTCTTTTATGTGTATCTCATTT
>NW_028080367.1:0-1609 GCF_014824575.4 Sturnira hondurensis | reverse complement strand
AGATATATTGCTTTGGACAAGTCATTTAACTTCTAAGACAAAATGTCTTCATTTGAGAAATTACCTAATCTACCCATATGGATTCTTTTTTTTTAAAGATTATATTTATTTATCTTTAGAGGGGAAGGGAAGGAGAGAGGGAGAGAAATATCAATGTACGGTTGCCTCTGGTGTGTCCCCTGCCGGGAATCGGCCTGCAACCCAGGCATGTGCCCTGACTGGGAATCGAACTGTGATCATCTGGTTCACAGGCCCACCATATGGATTCTGAGTCTCAAAACAAGTGACACAGAAGTTCTTTACCAACCTGAAGTCCTATACACCAGAAGGGATATTCAAGTTCAAGTTATACAAGGTAAGTGAAACATATTTAGATTAAATGACATTTCCTATGTCTGTATAACTACTAATCTTCATCAAAGGAAGAAGTATTTAAGGTATACATTATATAGGTATACCAAAAATCACCCTTAAAGTAAATCCTAAAATAAGCACCTGGAAGCATTGGTTCATCGTCCTGACAGTGTGGAACGCACTTGACTCAAAACTGGAGACCCTGCTAGATTTTCAAAAGTTGAGGAAGGGAGAACTGGTAAAAGAGTTGTTATGTGCTGAAAGAACCCACCAGTTATCATATTTAAGCCAGTTTCCTCTGCAAACTACAGACATGATTAGAAATCTCTCTTTGTGGCTTAATGCACATTTTTAAAGATTTTATTTATTTATTTTTGGAGAGAGGAGAAGGGAGGGAGAATTAGAAAAAGGGAAACATCGATGTGAGAGAGAAACATCATTTGTTTGCCTCTCATACGCATCCTGACCAGGGACAGAACCCCCAACCCAGGCAGGTGCCCCAACCAGGAATCGAACCAGTGAATCTTTCACTTTGCTGGATGACGCCCCGCCAACTGAACCACACCTGAGGTCAGGTCATTGCACATATTTAATACAAATGATCTGATGCAACAGTTAATAGGAGTTAACTAATTGAGAGAGTTTCTCCTCAAGTACATTTGCTTTCACTAATAAAGGAATATTCTAAGTGCCAACCCAAGGGCTAGTGGCTTAGCAGCTGTTTATTCACGAGAACAAGAAGTGAACTAGGAGCACAGGTTCCTTTCCCTTCTTTGAAACTCACAACCAGGAAGTGGTAAAATTTTCCAAAACATGACAAGTGATGATTCCCTTTAATATTGATCTCACTCACTCTGCAGGTGGCCCAGGAGTCCATCACAGCTCCATTCTGCTCCTCCCTCCCTCTGGAACCACCCAAAGGACAAGGAGGTGTGTTCGGGGGAAATCGAGAGACATTTCCCTGGTTAGAGAAACCTTTTAATTAATCAAATGTCTGCCTTAACTCTTCACTTACATTTCTCAGTATACAGCAAGACAAAGTGTCATTATTTGCACAACCAAGATATTTGATAGCGTTATCAGGGACTCTCAATAAAATTTTCAGATATCACACAACCCACCTCTGATAGGCTAAATTGTGCCCCCCCCCCAAATTTGTTGAAGTCCTAACACCCTCAGAATGCTAGTGTATTTGGACATAGATTTTTAAAGAGGTAACTAGGGTGGGCTCTAATCCAATATGACCGATGCATTT
>NW_028080366.1:0-671 GCF_014824575.4 Sturnira hondurensis | reverse complement strand
TAGCAATGTATTCGGCAGCTCTGTCCTTTTTACGTGAGTGCTCTGGATAATTGTCTTGCACTCCGAGGCCAAAGGCATAGCAGCCAGGGCTCTCGCAGGCTTGCTGACCTAACTGGACAGTTTGTTAAACAACAGGAAATGCAACCAGTCTTCCCTCTCTCTTGCATAGTGCCCAGTGCTAATAGCCAAAGGCTGTTCAACTTAATCACAAAACTTTAAATAAAAATTCAGTGTTCTTAAATCAAAAGGTACTCATTCAAGATCAGAAAGTTTCCTTCTAGCCCTGGCTGGTGTGGCTCAGTGGATTGAGCACAGGCCTGTGAAGCAAAGGGTCACTGGTTCCATTCCCAGTCAGAGCACATGCCTGGGTTGCAGGCCAGGCCCCCAGTAGGAGACACATGAGAGGCAACCACACATTGATGTTTCTCTCCCACTCTTCTTCACTTCCCCTCTCTCTAAAAATAAATAAATAATATATTTTTTTTAAAAAGAAAGCTTTCTTCTTGGAATTTTAAAAACACAAAAGTTGCCATTGTAAAAAAAAATTGGTTAAAAGGCAAAACTCATCCTTTACATACTGATTTAACAAATATCAACAAGCATTTAAAAATTTGGAGTTATAGCTGTCACGAAATTGACCACACTGGTTTCCAGGGTATCATAACTGAACT
>NW_028080365.1:0-698 GCF_014824575.4 Sturnira hondurensis | reverse complement strand
CAGGTTACGGACGGTCCCCATGAGGGTCTCATGCCCATGCACCCCGGACCCCGTGACTTCAGTTCTGTGCATCCACTCGGAATCTGTTACCTTTTGCTGACAAGCACAGGCCGACTGGGGGCCAGGTGGCCTCCCCGACACCTGCTGACCTGCCACCCTCACCCTGTGTCCCAGTACCAGACTCACAGACACCGGCCACCTCCACTGGCACCCTCTCCTCCACGTCTGGCCCAGCACTCAGCGGCCACGGCGGCCACACTGACCACAGACTAGAGTGCAGCTGGGGTCCGGCCAGGTGTCCCAGTCATCACCTGGCCATCCTATGTTCCCAGAGCCACTGAGTGGGATTCGGGGTGATGCTGTCAGGGTGCCCTTCCTGCACATGGGGAGCAGGGACTCTGTGTCCCCGGACGCTTCACCTGTTCTTGAGGACTTCGGACAAGACTGGGTCTCTGCCTCTCCACGGGAAGCGTGTGCCGTCGGGAAACCCCCCAGAGCTGTTTTGGAAGCTGTGACACCACCTTGGAGCCACTCACCTGGCCAGGTCATTGAGGTCCAAGCGGCCGTCTTTGTTTTTGTCAAAGATCCGCATCTGGAAACACAGGAGGGGAGCAGCCGTGAGAAACCGCTGCGACAGGGACTCACCTCCAAAGTCCCGAAGGGCTTTGCTGGCTGCCCTTCCGATCCCGTGTTTGTCT
>NW_028080364.1:0-527 GCF_014824575.4 Sturnira hondurensis | reverse complement strand
AACCAATTCATAACATGCTCCCCAATAAAAGACACCTGAACAACACCAACTGAGGTAGCTCAGTGGCTTGGGTGCCGAGCAGCAGACTTAAAGGTCATCAGCTCGATTACCGGTCCGGCTCTGGCTGGAGCAGCTGGGTGGATTGAGCGCAGGCCTGTAAACCAGAGGAATCGTGGTTCGATTCCCAGTTGGGGCACATGCCTGGGTTGTGGGCCAGTTCCCAGCAGGGGAGACACGAGAGGCAACCATACATTGATGTTTCTCTCCCTTTCTCCTTCCCTTTCCCTCTAAACATAAATAAATAAAATCTAAAAAAAAAAATGTACCGGTCCAGGCATGTGCCTGGGTTAAAGGTTCGGTGCCCAGTTGGGGGCATGTGAGACGCCACAACTAATAAATGTTTCTCTCTCTCTCTCCCTCTGTCCTTCCCTCCCATCCCCTCTCTCTAAAAATAAATAAAATCTTTTTTCAAAACGACACTTGAACAACAGGAAAGTTAACAGCATGCTCTTGGATAGAAAAATATA
>NW_028080363.1:0-1277 GCF_014824575.4 Sturnira hondurensis | reverse complement strand
CATCCTTATTCTCTGTGAGTGCGGTGTTGCTGGCTTTGAGGATGGGCTTTCTGACCCGCTCTGTGGAAAGAGAGAGAATGTGACTCACTGAGAATGGGCTTCTGACATGGTACCATGCTGCTTCCTCAGAGAGCTCTGCCACTCACAGTCCATAGTGTGTTATGTAAAGGTCACCAGAGTAAGGCTCTGACATTTACAGGAGAAGAGTTGTGTATATTCAGGTGACAGTATGTGAGGAGAGTACTGCAGCTCCTCTGACCCCATATAACCTTCGGGTGATTCCTTAACTGTTGTTGCAGATGTCTCTGTGGTGTAGGAGTGCACAGATCCCCTTCCCAGCCCATGTGTCCTACAACCTCATCATTAGGTACAATTTTTCTCTCATGAGCTTTTCTTGGTCTTTTTCTAGAAGTTTTTTGACTTAAAAAAGCATCCTACTACTTATGTAAAACTTTTCGTGTGTTGGTAAAGGCAGGCTTACCGCCTTTGTCCATCTCTACTGCCAAGGGAAGTTTACAGTAAGTGGAAAAGCATTTAGCTTTTATTAAATAATTCATTAGGTAATAAAAATGGCCCAATCCAGTCTTCATGACTGTAGAACTGAAGGATTTCTGTGTAAAACACTTTTATTTGTTTATTTTTTTAAAAAGATTTTATTTATTTATTTTTAGAAATAAGGGAAAGGAAGAAGAAAGAGGGAGAGAAAGATCAATGTGTAGTTGCCTCTCACATGCCCCCTACTGGGGGGTCTGGCTTGCAAGCCAGGCATGTGCCCTGACTGGCAATCGAACTGGTGACCCTTTGGTTCCCAGCCCGCGGTCAATCCACTGAGCTACACCAGGCAGGGCATGTCTAAAACAGTTTTTAGTCTGAACAAGATTTTGTTTCCTGGCCTACTTATTCAATGTGATGTTGAAATTAATCTCTAGAGGGAAGTGGTTATGGTTTTTAAAAAAAACACTGACTGTAGGGATAGAAGAAAGCTATACACTATAATAAAGGCCAGATAGAAAAGCCCAGAGTTAACACGATATTCCATGGAGACACTAAAAAAATATTAGTAATATTATGAACAAGAAATAGATGCTATTTTTCCACGTGTACAATCAACGGAATACTGGAAGTTTTGACCACAACGTTTTTGCAAGGAGATGAAAAAAATTGTATTCAGATTGGTGAAAAAGAAAATAAATATTCTTTTTGAAGAGATAACATAATCTTATATATAAGGAACCATAAATTTTCTGACACACACAAATATACACACACACTTAGAA
>NW_028080362.1:0-716 GCF_014824575.4 Sturnira hondurensis | reverse complement strand
CTTTTGTGTGATGGGAGTTTTTTGATTACTTCTTCAATTTCCGCTGCTGTTACTGGCCTGTTCAGGTTTTCTGCTTCTTTTTCATTGAGTTTTGGAAGATTATATTTTTCTAGAAATTTGTCCATTTCATCTAGGTTTTCAAATTTCTTGGCATACAGCTCTGCATAGTAAGTTCTTACAATCCCTTCTATTTCTGTGGTATCAGTTTTAATCTCTCCTCTTTCATTTCTGATTGTGTTTATTTGGGTGCTCTCTCTTTTTTTCTTGATGGGCCTACTTAAAGGTTTATCTATTGTGTTTATCTTTTCAAAAAACCAACTCCTGGATTCATTGATCCTTAGAATTGTGCTTTTAGTCTCTATGTCATTTAATTCTGCTCTGATCTTGGTTATTTCCTTCCTTCTACTTGCTCTGGGCTGTCTCTGTTGTTGTTCCTCAAGTTCTTGGAGGTGTCGGGTTAAGTTGTTTGTTTGAAATGTTTCTATTTTCTTTAGGTAAGCCTGTATTGCTATGAATTTCCCTCTCAGGACTGCCTTGGCCATGTCCCGTAAGTTTTGGGTTGTGGTGAGTTCATTTTCATTTGTTTCCAGAAACTTTTTTATTTCTTCCCTGATTTCTATCTTGACCCATTCGTTGTTTAATAGCATATCATTCAGTCTCCATGGTTTTGGGTGTTTTTGTTTTTTTCCTGTGGGGTTAGTTTCCAATTTCAGTCC
>NW_028080361.1:0-1185 GCF_014824575.4 Sturnira hondurensis | reverse complement strand
CACTATTGGTTTCCTGTGCATTTCCCTTTATTTCAATCAGTTTAGCCTTCATATGTTCCTGTAATTTGTGGCTAAAGTCAACCAATTCTGTGAGCATCTTGATCACCACTGTTTTGAACTGTGCATCTGAAAGGCTGGCTATTTCTTGGTCACTTAGAATTATAGGCTCTGGGGTTTTGAGCTGTTCTTGAGTCATAATGTTTGGTCTGTTCGCACCTGTTATGTATGAGGGGCAGAGCCTTAGGTGTTTGTCAGGGTGGGTGACCCAGTTGCTGGATTGTGATGCTGTATGTGGGGGTGGGGTCAGAGAGGGAAAAAAATGGCGCTTTGCTCCACTCGGCTCTCTCTCAGGTTTCGGTCCCCTCTGCTGCTTCCCACAAGCAAATTGGGCCCCTCTGGTGCTGGTTCCCTGGTGTGTGGGCCTGTGTACTCTCCAGGACCCTGTGGGTCTCTCCAATGAACTCTCTGTAAGCCTGGGAGCTTCTCCCGGCCCCTCCACCCCAAGAAAGTCTTTCCAGTTGGTGCTTTCAGGCTCTATTTCACATCGCTGAGGCCCTAGCCTCAGCGGTCTGTCTGTTCGCTCCTTTGCTTGGTTTATCTGCGTGTGAATGTGTGACCACAGTCAGCCAGCCACCCTGCGCACTCACTGGGTCTGTCTGTCGACACCCCTCACCTGGGATCCACCAATCGCCTCCGCCTCTGCTCCTGGGTTGGTCGGACTGAACCATCTTTCCAGCCCAAACCCACTATGCCACTGCCTCCGCCCCTTTTACTGATCTGGCTAAGTGGTTTGTTGTCGTCGTCGGATTTCCGTACAGTTCAATTTTCACTGTTTTGGCTGCAGTTTTGTTTCTAAAACTTAGCTGTCTTTAAACTTAGTTGTGGGAGGGGGCACAGTGTTTTCACCTATGCCTCCATCTGTGCTCTAGGTCCTTTAGTATAGTATTATTTAAATGTGCATGTAGATTGGTTATAAATGTATATTGCAAACTCTAAGGAAACTGCTGTAAACTTTTTATTTATTTATTTATTTTTTAATATAATTTTTATTTAATTCTTGTTCACATACAGGTTTCTGTCTTATATTCCCAACCCTGCCCGCCCCCCACCCCATGCTCCTCGCCTCCCTCCCATTTCCGCCCCCCACCCTTAGTTATTGTCCATGTGTCCTTTATACTTGTTCAT
>NW_028080360.1:0-862 GCF_014824575.4 Sturnira hondurensis | reverse complement strand
GCTGAGTGGTGGGGGTAAAATATGAGTGTAGTCAAATAAGAAAGTTCCCCACTTTGAGATTTGCTTGAAAAAAATTACCTTGGAGACAATAACAGGGCATTCTTTTAAAAAAGGCTGAGTCACCAATAGGTGGATGGCACACAGGGAAATCCTGACTGGAAAAGTGTGGCTACTGAAGACTTACAGTCCAAAAAAGATTCAGAAGGCTCTCAAGGTGAATGTGTTCGAAGAATAGCTTATTTATTAAAAGATTTTATCTATTTAGTTTTAGAGAGAGAAGAAGGGAGGGAGAGAGAGAGGGAGAGAAATAGCAATGTTCGAGAGATACATGGATCTGTTGCCTCTTGCATATCACCTAACCAAGGGCCTGGCCCACAGCCCAAGCACATGCCCTGACTGGGAATTGAACCAGCAACCTTTTGGTTCACAGGCTATCATTCAGTCCATGGAGTCACACCAGCCAGGGATACCCTAACCATTTTTATCATTCATTTTATTTATGTATACAAGTGAGACACAGACTATTTTAATAAGTGTTAAACATTTTTTGTAAGTATTGTGTCATAGTTGGTCAAATTTTTTCTTTCTTAGTGGTACATAATATAATGATGCATCTTAAAATCAATGCCATCTTAGATTCATTGAAATGTGGCAGTCCTCATTCTCAGCCTCTCAATTCAGAGCAGCGTTGAGGAGGTATATGTTGAGCCTAGAATGTTTTGATGGAGCTGAAAAAATCTTTCAAGCAATGCTGGTAAGAATTTAAAAAGGGACAGAATTTGGGTAACAGTTTGGTGGGTTCTTAAAAAGCTAAGTATTCACAACCCGAAACTCAGGAATTTCCACTCATGGGTATTTGCCT
>NW_028080359.1:0-630 GCF_014824575.4 Sturnira hondurensis | reverse complement strand
CGGCTCCGGCGTCTCACCCTGGACCGCTGGTGCGCTTTGGGCAACGTGTCGCCGGAAATCTGCCCAGCGGGTCTGACCGGACGAGGGGCTCTGCCGGTGTACTTAAGAAAACGTCCTGTGGTGTGTGAGTTTCAGGTGTTGGCTATGATTCCCTGCGAATCTCCTGGTCCGGTGAGCTTCTCCTGGGCTGCTAGCAAGATGGTGGCGGCAGCTTCTCCTGGTTCCATCATCGGTGAGTCTTCCCAGCAGCCCCTGGGGGAGGCCCCTCACATCACATCTCACTGGCCAGAACTGGGTCATCTGTCCGGACCTGGACACCTCACGGGCAGAAGGAATGAAGTTTTCCCCATCATTTAGACCAGCCGGGATCTCCCCTGGAGCCGGGGTCGCCGCCCCTGAGTTGCCTGGTGGGCAGGTGGTCTCCCTGGATAAAATCAGGCCTTTGGGGCCACAGGTGCCTCGAGGCTGCCGCACTTGCTCCCCGAGTCTCATGCCACCGGCTTAGTCACCCTTCCTTCCCCTTTTCTGGATGCCGGAGGGTCAAGATCAGGACCTGGCTTTTCTTGGAGTCTTCCTCACTGCTCAGCACACCAGTTGCACTCCTGGGAGTGAGCTGATTGAATTTTCCTT
>NW_028080358.1:0-1149 GCF_014824575.4 Sturnira hondurensis | reverse complement strand
AAAGTGTCTGAAATTTGCTGTGTCTGAAATTTCCTCAGAAGGGGCATCAAAAGCCCCCCCTCTTCATACTTCAGGTGGATATCATAGAGGAATGATGGACCAAGAGGGGAAATTAAAACACATCTGTAGGGGCAAGTAAACCATCTTAGACTTCCAAATTAAACTAAGTGGGTGAAATCATATCCCACACGGAAGGTCACATATGCTTATGAGGAGCAGCTGCAGGGTGGGGCAGTGTCTTGTAGTTTTCACGGTGTGCCTGACCGGTGTGCAGGCATTTTCTTGCACCTGGTGGGAGCTGAGGCTGACCCCTTCCACAACCAGGTTTTCGTATCATGGTTGTCTTCAAGTGGCCGGCACCCCTGTGGCTTTTGCCTGCCTGACCCATACCTGCAATTTAGCAATCAACCTTCTATCAGGAAACATCAGGATCACCAAAACAGAACAGATGGCAATGGAAAAGTGCCTCCCTGGGTATCAGGGAGGCAAAGGGAGCTTACCACTCTGGCATCTTTTCCTAGCTGGCTCGCCAAAAACTATCACAGGTGGACACAGGTAACCAGGCTCCTGATGATCATGGGCAAAGGATTGAACTGAACACAAAGATTATAGAAGGAGGAGAGGGCCAATTTATTAAGCAAATAGTACACTCCACAGAACAGGGAGCGGGCCAACTCCAAGCAGAGAGATTGATCACAAGGGCTGGAGGGATGCTATCTTCATCAGACAGACAATCCTGGCTAGTTTTGTCAGGCTTTTATTGTGCATGTACAGGTACTTACATCCCCTTAAATCTACTGCACATGCATGTGGTCTCCCATGCTTTTCCTTGATTGGCCACTGGAGAAGGGGTCATGGTGCATCTCTACAGGTGCATTCATGAGTCAACACGATGAAGAAAACTTTCTGCATCCACAGGCGGTCCCTCGGACAGCCTTTGTTCCTGTGCCAGAAATCCACACAGAATCCTTCAGCCATCACTGGCATGGGAAGTCTCCTGGAGATCCCTGTGCTCTCTGCCCCATTTGCATCACCTGCCTGACTCACCTCCTGCTCTGGATTGTCCCCTAGCACTCACATTCAAAGAGTACAGCCATACCTGCACTAACTAGAGGCATGGGCCAGCACCGGACGTGGCCATGTGCCACC
>NW_028080357.1:0-897 GCF_014824575.4 Sturnira hondurensis | reverse complement strand
TGATGTTTCTCTCCCTCTTTCCTTCCCCTCTAAAGATAAATAAATAAATAAAATCTTTTAAAAAAAGGGGGTTAAAATGGTAAATTGTGTGTGGTGTATATTGTGAAACAGTGATAGTAATAAATAAACATCAAGAACAAGTGGAAAAAAAGAAACTGGGAAAGGGGCGGTGAGGAGCAAGGCCATGTAAAGTCACCGTCAGGGCTTTGGCTTTTTTTCTGCTTGAGAAGCCTCTGTGTTCTCTATCAGGGACCACAGCACTTTCTGGTTTACAGCACTTTCATTTTGTTGGAGCACATCCTCCAGTAGCTGCCTGATAAACAATGCACAGATGGTAAAATTTCCAACTCTGTTTTCTATTAGTTACATGACTTCAGACAGATGGCTTTATTTCTTTGAGCCTCAGTTTCATATCTGTAAAATGGGAATAAATATTTTTGCAGGCCTCACAGGGCTGTTATGACAATTGGATGAAACAATACACAGAAATTTAAGTTGTGTGCTCCGTGTTAGCCATTATTTTTTAAATAGTTTATCTATTTATTTTTAGACAGAAGGAAAGGAGGGAGAAAGAGAGGCAGAGAAACATTACTGTGTGGTTGCCTCTCCCACACTCCCCCCCACCCCAAAAACCTAAGCATGTGCCCCAGCTGGGAATCGAATCAGTGACCCTTTGGTTCACAAGCTGGTACTTGATCCACTGAGCCTCACCAGCCAGAGCAGTGTTAGCTATTATTATTAGAGATAGACAAAACAGAATATCAGGATGGTTTTAAATTTTTTAGTATTATGCCCTGGCTGGCGTAGCTCAGTGGATTGAGCGTGGGCCTGTAAACCACACGATTGCAGTTCGATTCCCAGTCAGGGCACATGCCTGGGTTGCAGGCCAGTTCCCAG
>NW_028080356.1:0-733 GCF_014824575.4 Sturnira hondurensis | reverse complement strand
GGTTTTCAAATTTCTTGGCATACAATTCTTCATAGTAATTTCTTACAATCCCTTCTATTTCCGTGGTATCCATTGTAATCTCTCCTCTTTCATTTCTGATTGTGTTTATTTGTGTCCTTTTCTCTTCTTTTCTTAATGAGCCTACTTAAAGGCTTGTCTATTTTGTTTATCTTTTCAAAAAACCAACTCTTGGAATCATTGATTCTTAGAATTGTGCTTTTAGTCTCTATGTCATTTAGTTCTGCTCTGATCTTGGTTATTTCCTTCCTTCCACTTGCTCTGGGCTGTCTTTGATGTTGTTCCNTAGGTTGTTTGTTTGAAATGTTTCTATCTTCTTTAGGTAGGCCTGTATTGCTATGAACTTCCCTCTCAGGACTGCCTTCACAGCGTCCCATAAGTTTTGGGTTGTTGTGAGTTCATTTTCATTTGTTTCCAGAAGCTTTTTGATTTCTTCCCTAATTTCAATCTTGGCCCATTCGTTGTTTAATAGCATACCATTCAGTCTCCATGCTTTTGGGTGTTTTGTGTTTTTTCCTGTGGGGTTGGTTTCCTATTTCAGTCCCTTGTGATCAGGGAAAATGCTTGGTATGATTTCTATTTTCCTGAAATTGTTGAGACTCTTTTTGTGTCCTGTCATGTGGTCTATCTTTGAAAATGTTCCATGTGCATTTGAAAAGAATGCGTATTTAGCTTCTTTGGGATGAAGGGCTCTATATATATCAGTGAAGTCCAT
>NW_028080355.1:0-736 GCF_014824575.4 Sturnira hondurensis | reverse complement strand
CCTCCTGCCTGAGCAGAAGTAGAGCCCAGGTCCACTCTCCCCTCTGCACAGGAAATGAGTGGCAATGCAGACTGTCTTCTTGTCAGGCTCTTTCAGTGTCTTCCCCGGGAGCAGGCTCTGTGTTTCCCTGAGACTGGGCAAGTGCTCCTGGTCTCTGGCGGACTGGGCTGTTTCTTTACTGCCCCCACACGTCCTTCTGAGGCCGGAGGCGGGAGCTGGGAAGCACTGGTGTTTCCCGGGTGAGTGGGGGTGGGGATGGGAAAAAATGCATGGCGGCCTGTGTATGCCCGGGAGCACTAGGAAGGGAGTCCCCCAGGGCAGCTGAGAAAGTGGTGTTCAGCGAACTGGTGAGCCCTCTCTGCTGAGTACACTGGATTTTCCATGTGGCCTTGAGGGCGTCAGGCAGTGCGTTCTTTGGGGACAGAATGTCCCCGCGCCACTTGGTTGTATGTTGGCCTGTGGCGGTTGAGTTCCAGGAGACCAGTAATGATTCAAAAAGATACGCAGGTTACCTAAGCACTGGGATGTAAAAAATGTCTCTTTCAGGCTTCAGAGGGGAAAAGGTGGATTCGGCGGGGAGGAATCTGCAACTTGCAGGGTTCCTTCAAACTGTGGGCTGAGGCTTTCAAACTGAGTCAACATAAGGAACCGCGGTTTCAAAGTGCCTCTGAGCAGACCGCACTATGCTGCTAGGTTCGTGTTTTGAAGACTCTGGGAGGCAGAAGCTGACTTCAGG
>NW_028080354.1:0-697 GCF_014824575.4 Sturnira hondurensis | reverse complement strand
GCCAAGTGAGTATGTCCTTACAGTCCTTAAAAAAGTCACAAGTTATACAATGGCGAAATTACAGATTTTACATTTGCCCATTGATATCAAGTAGATACAAAGGCAGTAGGTTTCCAGCGCGGTAAAATTTGAAAAAGTACAGGTGGGTGGTGGTTGTCTGTCTAACTGCTGTCATTCATTATTTCTCCAGTAAGCCAAACCCTGTGGAGGGTTAGCCGTGTCCTGACCCAGACGAGTGAAAACTGAGTCTGAAATGCGATTTCTGTCTCCGGGGAGCTCAGCACGTCCTTGGATGCAGCATGGAAGGGGCTGAGGCAGTAATAGCAAGGAGCTCTCCCCTCTGGGGATGTGCCGTCCTAAGGGGAATCAGAGGTCCTCTGCGTCCACACCTGGGAGGAGGGAGGGTCCCCCACAGGGAAACCGACAGTGAGTGGGAGGAGAGCCCAGACGAGGGAGCGGTACCTGCAGAGAGGCACCCAGGTGTGGTGCTTGCCTGCCAGGGAACCGCAGGGCTCACCTGGGTAGGAGGTGAGGCTGTGGCAGATCAGGGAGAAGTGCGCAAGCGGTGCTAAGGTGTGTGGACATCTCCTGCCCTGATAGGGAACCATTGAGAGTCTTAATATTGTCGCATTTTTTTTTAACGTAAAGATAGCCATCCTTCCAGCAGCTGGCTTCCATTAGGAAGGGAGTTTCTGTT
>NW_028080353.1:0-503 GCF_014824575.4 Sturnira hondurensis | reverse complement strand
TTGTTTTATTCAAACTTGGTTGTGGGAGAAGGCACAGTGTTTCCACCTATGACTCCATCTTGGCGGAAGTCTCTAAAAATCTTTTTTAAAAGAATTTATTTATTTTTAGAGAGAGGGGAAGGGAGGGAAAGAGAGTTAGAGAAACATCGATGTGTGGTTGCCCCTCATGTGGCCCCTACTGGGGACCTGGCCTGCCACCCAGGCTTGTGCCCTGACTCAGAATTGAACTGGCAACCCTTTAGTTCTCAGCCCAAGCTCAATCTACTGAGCTATACCAGCCAAGTGTGATTCCATTTTTTTATTTATAAAATGAGGGAAAGTATAGTATCTCATAGTATTATTCTGACAGTTGAGTTCTATATGAAATACACCTGGCATTGCCTGGCACATGATAAGCATCTCGTAATTTTTAGTTAATTTTAATTGGCCAACCTGTCACTCAAAATTTCTTGCTGGCTGACTTTTTCCCCTCAGAATCCTCATCTGGTGCTCTGTTACTTAAC
>NW_028080352.1:0-1464 GCF_014824575.4 Sturnira hondurensis | reverse complement strand
ACTGCTACTGGTAGATAACTGATCTAAATAGAACAGCTGGATTATACATTAGCTAGTGCTAGAGATGTTCACAATTATTTACTGAGTCCAGTCTTCAGTGAATCTTTACACACACTGATGATTTATTTATAAGAGTAAATCATATGTCTTAGCATTCTTTCAGGTATTTACAAAATAGAGCAAATGTAGCTTTAAGAGGGAACTCTATGAAACACACATGACTAGTTTTCCATTTAATCAGACTGAGTTGGTAGCCCTCTTTCCTCTTAAGTAAAAAGATACAAAATTCTCTTTTTTTTCTATTTAGCCAACTTAATGCTTCAAATTATGTAGATTCATTTATTTAAATGTAGACATTTTTATTATGGCACCTATACTGAAATAAGATATAGAACTATCCTTTTTTTCTTTAGAGAGAAAACCATAATTCTTCTCTTTAGTGAGGGGGTGTGGAATCTCCACACAAAATGAGGACTTTGCATATCATTTATGAGTGTTGTTTGCATGAATGCATAATCTCTCTTTTCTGTGAGGTACATCATTTTCCAGATTCTCCTGATGGGTTTCAGCAGAATGCAGACCCCAAAGCATCCTAAAGAGCCAGATTTGTGTTGTAGAATTTCGTGTGAATATCTTATATCTTCCCAGCAGTAACTCAGTCTTTTCAGTGAGCTCATACAACCCTGGGGCAAGAAAATAGATGCTAAATGATTTTGCTTTTGTTCCACTGAGCAACACAACCTTGAGAGATGCCATTTTAACCCTTCCAGTTTTTTATTAATCCTTTGTTTGCATTTATTCTGACACTCTGAGAATGCTGACTGCTTGGCCAACCAACAGTTCATGAAAGTCTCCTGGACTCTTTCTCTAACCCATAATCCACATTTGCCAAAAGAACCAGCCTTGAGTCTTTTTTTCATTTCTCGTAAACCAGCATAATCAAAAACCCTACCTTAACGTCTTTAGCATCTATTGTTACCAACACCAATACCTGCTGAAATTCCCAAGCAAACTCCCATCTAATTTATTTTATTTCCAATGAGCTACGTACTCACTTTCTATTAAAATCATCTTGCCTCTAGCCTTTGTGCTTCTACGGGACAGTAGTTTTCACAATAACAATTTTTTTTATTTTGTTCTCCTGACTCAGTATGTGTGATATAGGTTTCAGGTACCATGTTTTAAAATATCAGCAGTGTTCTTAGAACACAAACACTTTATTCAAGGCTGCTTAAAACAAGAAATGTATGATTCCTTCTTAAAGTAAATGGAAAAGCTGAGAACTTTGTTTTGTCCAGAAAATACTAAGGAAGAAATGACCCACCCAAAATAAAATGGCCTTATTGGGAACAAATATATAAATTGGAGAACTCAGAGGCAGAGTTGACAGGACCATACCATGGAGATAATGAAATTGGCCCAGAATTCTGAGAAAATAAGAACAATTCAACCAGTGCACCCCCC
>NW_028080351.1:0-1196 GCF_014824575.4 Sturnira hondurensis | reverse complement strand
CCACCAAAGTTGTTCTGTATTTTGTTCCAAACTCAGTGGGCGTATCTGGGCAAACATCTCTCAAGGCTCTCTACTCTGTTCTTTTGAACTATGGTCTGCCAGGCTGCCAATGCCGCATTGTTCTGATGGAAAAGCCTAGACAGTGAGCCTTCCTATTAGGTAGAGCCCTTGTCTCTTTGTCAGTGTTGTTTTAGCTATTCGAGGGCTTCTGCCTTAGAGAACCTTGGGCCCATGAGGACGAAGATTCTTCCTTGACCAGGTCCCCGCTGCCAGCTCCACTGACCTGCCTCAATTTCTCAGCTAAAATGGGGAACAGGCCTAGCAAGGAAATGATCAGGCTTCCTCTAGCTGCTTATTCATGGTGGGGCTCCAGAGTGATCGTTCTTGCCCAGGGCGTCAGCTCCCCTGATGTTCTCAGGACTCCCATTCTGCCTCAGGGAAAATAATGAATCTGTGCTTTGACTGCCTTCTCGTGCTAGTTTGATGACCCGAAAACAATGGGTCTGTGTGGTCTTCCTCTGCCGTGTGGGGGGAAGAAACACGCCCTGCTGCTGAGCTGTCTCTCCAGTCCTGAACCCCAAACCAGTTCCCCTTTATGCCACTTCGGTTGTTGGGGCATCATTTCCTGAGTTTATAGCTGTGCTAAATGCGGAGGAACAAAGACAAGCCTAAAAGTAAGGATCTACCGAATAGATAGATCGGTAGATAGATCTCTCTTTTTTTTATCGATAGATAAAAAAAGCAAACAGGTAAACCGTTGCTTCTTTAAACAAAGGATGTTGGTGTAACAAGAGCAGCCTCTGACCTTCATACAGAACGGAACAGAAATTTCAGAGTCTAGAAAATGCGTGCCCCAACTCAAGTTAACCAATGCTCTTGTGCTTTATTAAAATGCTTAAACTTTTTTCTTCTTTTTTTCCTTTGACAAAAATAGGGTCTGGGCTAAACTCCAATTCGAGTAAGCATACTGATCTTCCAGATTCCCCTGGGAGTGTAAATCACATGCAGTTCTCTTCATGTTCTCTCTTTAACTAGTGGGATGGGATGGCTGCGCATAATGAGACAGATGCTGAGTTCTCCTGAGAGCTGCCTGGAGATGAAGCACCTTTCAGTTAATTATCTCACCTGATTCACAATAACACGTAAGCCTACAACGCTGTCTACTTGAATCCGCACCGTTTTTCTCTCTAATTAAG
>NW_028080350.1:0-12504 GCF_014824575.4 Sturnira hondurensis | reverse complement strand
ACTACAAACGTCATGTAAATAATGTGCCCTCTTCAAGCCTTAGTTTCATGCACTATAACTGTGCTTAATGCCAATAAACTTATAAAATTTTGTTGAAAATTGAGGTCACACCAGTATTGATAAAACTATCTCCCAAAGTTCTCACTTGAAGTTATACGTGTCTTTGATTAAATGACATTTAATCCAAAGACACACTAACATTGCAACAACCAATGTTGCCACCGAGACCCTGGCATTGTTCATCTTTATGGCACATACCACTCATCTAGAACCCCCCGTAGGGCATTAGAGAAGGCTCAACTTGACTGAGGGAAAACGTAAACCCATGGGAGCCGCACCTTCCTGATTCAGGGTGGTCTCTGCCAGATTTCTTCTGTGTTTCACCTACTGTCCTAGGATCTCCCCTCCAGGGCTTGTCTTGGACCTGTGAATGGATTTGAGTGAACTAAGAAGGGTGACGGAATTGTGCAATATGCTTCCAATTCCTTTAGAGGAAAGGCTGTGGGTGTGAGACAAAGGGTCTAATTCACTCAGTCCTAACCTAGAGTGCCAGGTCTGAGTCCAGAGTGACCCAAGGATGTGGCCCTGGCCTTCCCACCAGCCCTTCAGTCAGATCTGTGGGAATGGGTTTCTCTGTTTCTGCCTTTGCAAATGACCCCCACTCTGATCCTCTGGGGACACTGTGCAAGCTGTTGGAGTGATGAGGGCAAGGTCAAGGGGATAATGACAGCACAAGGGCCTGATTCCGGAAATGAAGTGATGCCATTCATTCTGTCTACAGATCCTTCCTGAGCCCCTTTAAGGCAGGTCCTGTGCTGAGGAATCACTGGTGAACTAACTCTGATAAAGTCCTTGTGCTGGGGAGCTCACATCCAATGGAGCAGTTGGTGTGAAATAAATATTCCCTTTGGGTGACATATGAACTGGTGCTTCTTCTCTTCCCCATGGACCTAACCGTCTTGGAAGTTTCTCAGTCTGGGTTCACAGGTGGTGAGGTGTCCATGTAGCCTTCCCTTCCTCCAGAGAGAGGGAGCCTTTTCGATGGAGCCTCCTCTTCTCCAGATTTTATTAGGAAAATGAGAAGTCCTGAGCAACATTAAATAAGGGACCCATCACCATGGACTAAATGTGCTTGTTGATTCAGGTTTTCTGCCTTAATAACAATTTCTTTGGCATCAAATTACAAAACATATAGAGCATCCCATTGCTTGACCATTCACAATTCCTATAACCATGAGACTGCTAATATTAAAATATTTTGACCTTCAATAATCATTTGAAGTGGTTCGACTTCAAAGATTTAAGAATTCTTGGCTTGTTTAAAACTCTGAGCATTTTCAGATGTTCTGTCCATATATTTTTTTCCTTCCTGTCTCTCTAGTCAGTACACTTACATTTACTTCCTAATACACACTGAAATGTGACCACTCTGGTCTGACTAGGCACCTCAGTCGATATGGGGCGTTTCTTTATGTTTTTGCTTTCCCACAGTACAGGATACAAACTTCTATTGCAAGCACATATCACAACATTATTTTCTTTGTGTCTATTATCCTCAATTCTATTACTAGTTAATCAAGTGAATGAACTACTTTTTCTAATGGTTTGAAAAATATATTAAATGCAGATAAAATAACTTGAAAAATTATAAAGTAATATTAAAATTGCATTTTCTTTTTTACTCAGAATACGTCTATTTAAATACAGACAAGGAAGAAAGCAAAGAACCTAATTCTTCATACTTGCTCCCTGGTGCATTCATAATCATTCTCACTTGATCTTTCTTTTCAGTTCTCAGGGGGAAATTTTGTATTTTGTATGTTTTCTGAACAATAAATCTCATATTAAAATAAAATAAATTTTATTTTAAAGAAAATTAAGATTAAAACTTTAACTTAAAATTTAAAACCAAAAATATTAGTAATTTATTAGAATTTTTAACTTTTTTTTTAAGAGAGTATACATCTAGTACTTAGATGTATTTCTTTGGCAATCAGCTCTTTGTTATTTTAGGTCAAAGTTGCCCTGTCTCAGACTAGTGAAATTCGGTCTGTACAATTGTTAGCACTCTTACAAATGAGAATCCCTGTAGTAAGTAAGGTCAGCGCTCCACCGTTTCCAAATCCTCCCCACTCCCTACTGTTTCCCCTTCCCCTTTCATTGGCAATTCTTTGCTTGGCCCTCCGAAGCACCGCAATCTGCTACGTCTGTCTTAGACGACATTCACGTCTCATCTCATTTGCTCCTCCCATGTGATGAAAGCATTGAGTCAAGGAATTACGGAGAAGGCTGGCTCCTGCCAGAGATTTCACCTCATGGTGAAATGTGACTTGCTCTCCCAGTGTGAGCTGAAGAAGACAAAATACTGGGAGAGGCTCACTTATCATTATCTAGAAAATTAAAATTAAAATAACATATCTTTCTATTTTAAACCTCTCGGTTTTTAGTAAGAATAAAAGATTGGTGATACTTAGTATTGGTGAAGGTGTGAAGAAATGGGTTCTCTTGTTTGGTTTTGAAACTTGATGAAGTTTTTGATACAGATACTGAGAACTGTTCATCATATAAAAATATTTATCATTATTTATTTATTTTTAGAAAAAGGGAATGGAAGAGAGAGAGAGAGGGAGAGAAACATTGATGTGAGAGAGAAATATCGATCAGTTGCCCCTCATACAAACTCTGACCAGGAGTCAAACTGGTAGCTTTTCGCTTTGTAGGACCACGCTCAACCAGCTGAGCCACACTGGTCAGGGCAATGTTCATCATTTTTTAAATGTACATACTTTACATAATTGAAGGTTTTTTATTGCAGTACTCTTTGTGACAGCGAAGCTTTGAAAAAACCTGAATGTTACTAACTAAGGAAAGTTAATTATGGTGACGTGTACAAACACTGCAAGGTGTTCAGCATTCACAGTTGAGTCAAAAATTTTTGAGAAAATTGTGCCTGGTATGACCCCATGGAAAGCCAAAATAAAATAGTGTGATGGGATCTGTATATTTTGAAAGTAGACATAAGCTTATACAGAGAGAAAAACCTAGAATAACACACAGCAAACAGTCATACTTACCCCTGATATTAAGGCAGAATGGGGTGTGGTGGAGACACTAGCGTGATACTCTGTGCTCCTTTAGTTATTCAGCATTTTTTTATTTAAACAAATATTTTAATTAATTAATTTCCCAGATTCTGAGACCCACCCAGATTTCAGACTATCTTACAAAGCTGTAACTATCAAAGCAGCATGGTTCTGGCACAAAAACAGACACACAGATCAGAGAAGCAGAATAGAGAGCCCAGGAGAAACCCACACACGTATGGCCAATGAGTTTACAACAAAGGAACTAAGCACATAATATGGGGAAAATCAGTCTCTTCATTAAATGGCATTGGGTAAACTGGTTGGCCACATTCAAAAGCATGAAACAGGACCACTAGCCAACACCATGCGCACAAAACTGATAAAAAAGGGATTAAAGACTTGAACTTAGGACCTAAAGCTATACAAATTCTACAAGAAAACACAGGCAGTAGGTTTCTTGACACAGATCTTGGCAATACATTTTTTTTTGAAATAGACATCAAAAGCCAGAAGAACAAAATTAAAAATAAGCAAGTAGGACTAGATCAAAGTAAAAGCTTCTGCACAATGAAGAAACCATCAACAAATGAAAAGGCAAGCTAGTAAAAGAGAGAAAGCATTTGCAAATTATATACATGATAAACAGTTACCGCCCAAATGACATAAAGAACTCCTATAACTGAAATCATCACCATCATCATCACCTGTTTCAAAATTAGATAAACAACTTAAATAGACATTTTTCCTAGAAAATATTAAATTGCCAGCAGGTACATGAAAAATTGCTCAAAATCACTAATCATCAGGGAAATGCAAACCAAAACAGCAGTGAGATGTCACTTCACATTGATCAAAATGGCTATTATCAAAAAAATAAGTATAAGACGTGCAGCAAGGATGTGAAGAAAAGGGACCCTTGGGCACTATTGCTGGGAATGTAAATGGGTGAAGCCACTATGGAAGACAGTATGGAGGTTCTTAAAAAATTAAAAATAGAACTATGACATTCTGGGTATTCCAAAGAAAACAAAAAACCTACCTTGAAAATACNGGAAGCCATGGTTTCTTCCTGCTCTTTTAACTCCTGTTTCACTTGAAGCCTCAATTACAATTTGGCCCCGGGCAGAGAATTTAGTATCTCAAATTTGCAAGTGAAAAGATAAACAGAATCTAAAACATCTTTAATGACTTATACACAGAAAGAGTATTTTTTATGCGGTTTTATTTCCTTTCTTTTCTTTCTAGATGGACTAGCATGCAGAAGAGTTTATTGTTAAAAAATTGTTTCTTCTATTTGCTGGACATTATTGGAAGCTACAAGGAGTGACTAATACACCCACACATTCTAAGGTTGGTCTGCGCAGTTCTCCGACATTCCAGCCCCGGTGGCTGCTGTCACTATCCCCAGGGACAGCAGGTGGAAGGTGAAGCCCCTGTAACCAGCGTTTTCAAGTTCTTAGCTGGTGAGGGTCGAGCTGTCCTCACTGCCACTGACCACCATGTCACAGCTGGGCCAATTTCACATCCTGTGGACTCTTATTTAGATATAATATCCTATTTCCAAGTACTGGTTTCTGTGATAGAATAACACTTCCAATTTCAAGTGGCAGAAATCTAATTCAATAAATTTTGTGATAGTTCATATTCTTCTGGCTATTAAGCAGCATAGATTTTCTTGAAGCACAACTGGATTCCTTCCTCGCTTAGTAGATCTGGAATTAATCTACTTGAGTGATTTCTCTTTATCAGGTGCCCTTTCCTCCACACAATGTATTTTTTTTCTCGGGCTTATTGTACTCACTTCTGGTAATCACAGACTTACATATTCCCATGAATGGCATCCTCTGAAGGAGGAGAAAGGCTGTTGCCCACTAAGACAAAGTCATGCAATTGCCCCTAGTTGACCTGACTGAGACACGAGCTCATCATAAATACATCACAGTAGGTTGTAGATAATTGGCCAGGTCTTGTGCTGCAGACAGGTTTGGTCAGCTGCACCCGAAACACTTTCAGGGAGGAAGAAGTGATGGAAAAAGAGAAGATGATAATTCCTGGATCATATGGTGTTGGCATGCTCAGTTTTTATAAAAACTGCCTGGGTGGTGAGGGAAATGGACGGAGGTGGTGAAAAGATGAAAACTTCACTTAGAGTTTCTGGGGATGTAACAGCGTGGTGACTACGGTAACAATGTTACACTGTGTACATGAAAGTTGCTGAGAGAGTAAATCTTAAAACTTCTCATCTCAAGAAAATAAATTGAAATGATGGGTAATGGATGTTAACTAAAGTTATTGTGGTGATCACTTTGCAACGTTGTAACGTTGAACTGATGCAATATTGCATGTTAATTATATCTTCATTAAACTTAAAAAAATAATTCACTAAGATGTATTGCAGAATAGCTGTACCATTTCACAGTCCCCTCCGCTGTGGATGAGTGAATCAGTTTCTCTGCATTCTCTTCAGCCTTCTGTGTAGACACAATTTTTAATTTTAACCAATGTAATAGGTGTGTAGTAATGTGTCATCTTGGATTTAATTGGCATTTCCTTACTGGCAATAACTTGAACTTTTCACAGACTTACTTACCATTTACTCGTCCTCCTTGTGAAGATGAAAAGCTCCCCCGTCCTCCTGCTTCTTCTGTGTGATGCACAGGTGTCAGCAGCTGACTCAGTGCCAAACATAACTGCTGCTGTTGCAGATGAATACGGCTCATTTACACATGTGCCAATGAGCACTAGATGTTGAACAGGGCCACCTACTAGAGGATGTGGCAAAGAGAGTCTTCTTTCTCTCTTCTCACACTCCTCCTCATGACCTCTGTGGCTGCTCTGATGAGCTTCCTAGGACAGTGTGACTGTGGCCGTCTCTGCTGCAGGGGGCTGTTTCTGCACCTCTGCTGTGCTAGGTTGTTCCTTGCACTTAGTGACAGACTCACTGAGGGTGTGTGGGAACGCAACAGGAGTGGCTTTGAGACACACCCCCAGCAGCTCTCCTAGAAATCACTTTGCTTCCTGTGAAGCAACAAGAGAGATTTAGGGCTTCGTGTCAACATTTAGCAAACTTGTCTAATGGGAAATGCATGGAGGACATGAAGCCAGTGAATCCCATGCTGTCCTATAAAATCCAATCTGCAGTTTTCTTGTATGTGTTCATTCATGTTTTATTCATTTATTTATTTTGGGCTGTGTGGGGGCGACTTTCCTCACAAGTCCCCCCAACTGCCACGGATGAGAGTACACATGACTGAGACATGATGTGATCTGCTTGGGGAGGAGAAGTGGCCATTTTCCCAGAGAAAAAAGACTGTGACCAGTGGCCAGTTTCTCAGGGGGAAAAAGTGTTGAGCTCCCTCCTTCAGGGACTTTTACTGGGATGTAATGCATAGGAATACAGGGTGGCAAGAATGAAACAGTAGATAACATTTCAAATAAATCTGAGGGCTTAGTATGAGTCAGAGTCTGTCAGGAACAGAGTTTAAGGGTTTCCTGCTCAAACCCTTAACATATGAATGAAAGCCCTCTTAGCAGAGCAGATTTCACAGGTTTATCAGCAAGTCTTTGTGATGCCAGATTTTTCCCCAGGACAAGCTCTAGCAAGGCAAGGAGCTGCACCCCTCCCCAAAAGGTATTCAGGCTTAAGGGGATTCGAGTCAGGAAGCACCTTTCCCAGAGAACATGGAGACTCAGGTTATGTCAAAGCTGGGGGGTGAGAGTCCATTGCTCTTTGTTGCAGCACCCCTAGTCTTTCCATAAAGGCCTCCCAAGTGATCAAGTCTGGCTTAGGTTGTCCCCCCACTGTGAGGGGTCTTACCTGTCATTGACTTCTGACCAAGCTTTGGGGGCAGGGAGAGGAAACTGAGGCAGCATTTGCTACAGAGACAGGCTTTGTCTCCTTTGGCTTGCATTCCAGAGGTTGTGGCTAGCTCTTAGCCACAGGGAGTCGAGATACAATTCCTAGAACCAGGCAGATCGGTCTACAACAGGGTTGCTCATATAAAGTCATCACATTCAGATTAATTGGGTTACTTACTTATGTACACATAAGTTGATATTCTAGGATAATACTTAGGCTTCTTTTTTATTTAGATTATATTTAGATACAATTCTATACTTGGTTACAACTTGCTCGGGTGAGGTACTGAAATCTTTCCCATTTTCCCCCTTGTCTAAATTAAGCCAGCAGCTGGAGGTCAGATAACTTCCAGCCAGGAGGCCAGTACATTTATTCTGGGCTGTCATGTCCCATACTAATGACCTCTGTATCTGTGTAACACAATGAAACAGAACTCTGCCTGTAAACAGTGATCATTCTCTTTCTCGAAGTTCTGTGCATCCTCTGGAGGGTCTCTGATCTAGGCTGGGTTCAGCAGGCTGTGCTCCATGCACCTCTCAGCCTCCCTGGGGGAGCCAAGTCATGCCCTTCACATAACACTGCTGCTTGGAGGACGCACAGAGCACTCTACCTCTGCTTGCTCAGAGTTCACAACTGGGGGCAGCTGTGGGCAGGCAGCAAGTCAAGGCTGGTGTGTGACACTTAGCTACAGTGCCCGGTGGCTGGATATACCTTGTACTTCCACAGTCTCCCAGGTTGTCACCACTGACCTCCTAAGAGCACCCACTGTCATTGTTCCCAACTTCTTGTTCTTTTGCCAAGAGGCAGCAGGAGAGTCCTGAATACTCAAGGGCTCAGTGGAAGCAAGCCTAATATTTTTTATTGAAAGACACACAATAAAACATCACTTTAAGCGTTTCTGATGCAGTACACTCACAGTGTTGTACAGCTGCCAGCACCATCCCTCTCCAGAACTTGTCATCGTCTCCAACTGAAACCCTGCACCCATTGGACTGACTGCTCATTCCCCTCTCCTCCCAGCCCTTTATTTACAAATGTGATGAGGACAGTATTTCTGGAATGAAAATGTTCACTTCTTGTTGACTTTCTTATACGCAACTCTCCCTTGATTCATCCAAGCTCATTCATCACTTTGGGAAGTGTTAGGATTTTTAAAGGAGAAATGAAATGAGCAATGTTCATGTTTTAAGTTCCAAAAAAAGGATTTTTAAGCTTCTGGTTTCAATAAAGAACCAGGCTTTACTCAGAGAGGCTAATGTCCTTCCATGTCCCAAAAGCTCCTGCAAAGCTGCTGCGGCACCCAGATGTCCTGACTCACGATCACCTGTTCCCCACTGCACACGTGTCTAGGGCAGAAGAGTCAGTGGGCAGCATGATCACGTTACAATAGAAGCCTTAGCTGAACAGGATAGAGGGCAGAGCTGTGGTAAGCTGAATGACTTCCCCTGGATTGTTAATAATTGAATGGCACCATTTTCTCTAAATCTCTTAACCTCTTCTAGAGACCCCAGTGAGTGTAGTTGCACTAAACTACCTATGAGTCTCTTTTTATTGTAAAATTCTGTAATTTCAGACAAAGAAAACACATCATCCAAGAGCCCTTGTCTTGGCCCCTTCTCTGTTCCCCTGACAGGAACCCTGCAGGCCAGAGTCACAGCACTTGGCAGCCGGTCTGTCCTAAGAGGGACAGGGAACCCCAGTGGACTTCTGCCAGAATTAACTCTGAAAAAATCTTCTTTATAAATCATTCCCGTGCTCACACACTTGTTCACTCCATTTTAAGTAAAGAAACGTCCTTGAAACAATAGTCGTGAGCCAACAACCGTGTGAACCTCGGTGGTTCAGGGAAGATTGACAGCTGGGTCCTGGGGTGACTTCCTGCTGGGCCCCGGGCATTTCCAGGGGTGCACATGGACGGGGGCTGAGTATGGCTTGAAATGCCTTTTCAAGGTCATATCAATGTCCACCCTCCAGCCAGGGAGTTTGGGACAGACATTCATGTCCCCCTGCAGGCCGAGTTGGGAAGTTGCTTTGTCCTGGGACTGAGAGGTGGAGGCTCAGACCTCTCACCATTTGCAGATTTTGACTTTTGCTTGTAATGATGTAGTCTGACTTCACTTGCTGTTTGTCACCCAAAGACAATCTACAATCTCTGAAAATTAACTACCCCTCCCCAGAAAATCCTTGAGGAGCTAATGAGTTGAGCCTCGTGACCAGGCTCAGGTGCGCTTTGCTCTGCGCCCGGTGTGCGCCTAAGGCTGCACCCAGCACAAGGCACTCAGCAGACTTCTGGGAAATGGAGTAACAGAGCACGTCCCTTCTCCCGAACACTTTGCCTGGCTGAGTCCTCAGGAATCTAAGTACTGAAAAGTCTGTGGTCCTATGTCTTATGTGCATTCACTAAAAGGCAAAATAAGTAAACAACAAAATGAAAAAAGAAGCCCCCAAAAATTCTTACACTTTCCTCTATGAACACCCACTTGGAATACTTTTCTGAAGTAACAAAAGCGAAAGTCTCACAGCAATCAATCCCTCATTTTTCCTCCACCCTCTGGGGGCCCTGCTTTGCTGGGCTGCTGCTGACCCAGTGGGAGTCGTGTGCACTTCTCCGCCAGCTCCACTGTCACCGGGGTGGTGGTGGTGCCAGCTTTCTCCTTCTTCCTTCTCTCTCTTCCTTAAAGAATTGGGGTAAAAGAGGCATAACATAAAATTTGTCACTTTAACCACCTGAACTGCACAGTGAGGGGCCTTAAGGACATCACACTATTGTGCAGCCGTCACCACCATCCATCCCCAGAACGCTTCTCATCTTGCAAAACTAAAACTGTCTTTGTGCTCTCAATGAAGGCCTTGCACTTTGAGCTCAGATCACCTGACTGACCATTGGTGTTACAGCCTGGCTGGCATCTAGTTGCTGTTTACGAAGGTAGGCGCGGACCTTCACTATGGGGTGACTTTTCAGGGGTCACACAATCCAGGGTCAGTATAACCATGTTGACCCTGGACACTGATGGAACTAAATGCAGCTTTACAATGTCAGAGAATCCTAGAGTTTATTTGTAAATCTCTATTTGCAAAAAGACCACCAATTTCCAGCCTGAGTTCTGATTCCTTATTGAAAGCGTGGGACCCAGATTTTGGAACCAATCAGAACTCCCATGAAGAAATGCACCCCAGCCCATGCTTTAGAAGTTCTGGGCCCCTAGGGTGCTTTTGTTTATTAGGGACCTCGTGCACCCAGGGCAGCCCAAATTGGGACTTTGTACCAAGGGGCAGCCACAGCCGAGAGGGCATGAGTGACATGTTGCTCAAGTGCATTTCACAGCAACTCTAAGAAAAAAGCGTGTCCTGATAGGATTTTCTTCTGGCCCCTTAGAACCTGCACCTTTTGTATCTCTTTGTGGCTGTGGGAGGTGAGCTATGGTTTGGTTTCTTTCTTCCTACAAAACGTCAAGCCAATTATCTATTGTGGGGCTTCGCCAGACAGTTTCAGCCTGACCAGAGCTCATGGCACTGGAGAGACCTAGTATCTCCTGGAATGTCCTGCACATCATTTCCCAGGATGGGGCAGCAAGCTCGGTGTTGCTTAAGCTCTTCACGTTGGGTTGTAGTGATATCTGTCTGTGGCTCTAACATTTCAGGAGCCCTGGTGGCCTGGTAACTTCATGAACAGGTCCCCTGCCTGTATCTGCATAAAACATAAGTAAAAGACTCTTACAGGACTTTAAAAAAGTTTTTCCTCATCTTCCCTCTGCTTCTTTTATTATCAGAACCACCTTCTTGGGCAGAACTGCTCCTTCCCCCAAATTGAGCCAGTTACCAGGGCAACCAGTGAAGGGATGTTAGCCACCCCTGGCCCAAGATAGAAATCAAGACAGAAAAAGAAATAGGTTCAAAGGAAGAGGTTTACTAAAAATGAGGTGGTATACGAGAAAGGGAGGGAGCTTCATGCATCAAGGGAGCACACGCCAATGAAGAATATGGCTTCCCAAACTGCTGCAGGGCTCTGGCTTATACAGGGCTGGGCTCTTCATGCAGGTGCTAGTAGACTTCTCTGACTTCCAGGTTTCCTCTGTGAGTCGGTACCAACCACTGCACGTGCAAATTGGAGCTCTTTGCTTTCTGAACTTAACAGGCTCAGCCTCCCTCTCTCACCCCTGAGAGGTTTTATCCTTCTTAATCTGAAGGGTTAGGGACAGAAGTTCTCTTCTTCTGAAACTATTTCCTGCAGATAGTGGATGCAAGTAACCCTAATCCTGGGAGGCACAGAAATCTCTCACTGTTATAGGAACCTCTGACAACTGGTTCATTGGGAAGGACTGGCTGAAAGCCTTGTGTGACTATAAGCTTCATGTGAAATTGCTACAACGTAGAGGGTACACACTTGACAAGTAGGTTAAAACAACGTGGTCCAAAGATATGTAGGAAAAACAGGGGCACAAGAGGGGCATGGAAAGGTTAAAGCCAGGTGAGGGTGGGAAGGGTACCTGGCCATTTTTTTCTCACACATCTGACACTGCAGACCAGAGTCAGATGCTGCCTGTAACTGGCCGTGGACAACCTGTTTGGAGTGACAAGCAATCAACAGTTTGTTGTGGTCTCTTCTATGCCTGCTTACATGTGGAGAGGACCAAGTTTCACAACAAGGCTGGCTTTTGCCAGCACCAGGCCTGGTCAGCAAAAGTCCACTTTGGATGTGCTGCCACCTGCCTCTGCCTGTCAGTCACTGAAAGAACTTCTGGCAGTACTCAAGTTGCATGAGGTAGGTTCTCAGTGAGCCTCCAGGTAGGGGGTGCATAGTGGTCACCAGACTGATATAGATTTAAACTCAAGTCCAGTGCTGGGTCTGGAAGGACCTTCAGTCATGGAAGGACTGGAAGGAGCTTCCTTCAAGGAAGGACTGGAGGGGGGTGCTGCAACAAAGAGCAATGGACTCTCGACACGCCCCCATATTCTCTGGGAGAAGTGCTTCCTGGCTCTAATCCCCTTAATCCTGAATACCTGTTGGGGAGAGGTGCAGCTCCTTGCCTTGCTAGAGTGTGTCCTGGGGAAAAATCTGGCATCACAAAGACTTGCTGATAAACCTGTGAAATCTGCTCTGCTAAGAGTGCTTTCATTCATATGATAACGGTTTGAGAGGAAATGAGTATGTCTCAAAGTTTCTGCAACTCTCTTCCTCACAGACACTGACTCAGACTCTGAAGCCCTCAGATATCTTTGAAATGTAATCTACTGTTTGATCCTTTCCACCCTGTATTCCTGTGCATTACAACCCAATAAAGGCTATGGAGGAAGGCGCTTGGCACCTTTTTCTCCTTGGAGAAATTGGCTGCTGCTGGCCTTTTTCTCCCCTGAGAAACTGGCCACCAACCCACTCCTCCTTCCCCAAGCAGATCTCAGCATGTCTCAGTCATTATTCAGTCTCCTCCGTGGCACTCGGGGGGGACTCTAGAGAGAGAAGTCGCCCCCACACAATGCCTTAGGCAACTTCTATTTGACACTCAGAGTGTTACCGAACAAGGGTCCGAGGGGGGGCAATACTTGGCCCACCGAGGGATG
>NW_028080349.1:0-698 GCF_014824575.4 Sturnira hondurensis | reverse complement strand
ACCATGTGTCCAGTGCAAAGTCTTGTTAGCATGCTTTTCTGTGTCTCCCCTTACTTGGCCTCCATGCCCCTCCGACCGCTTCCCTGGACGTATCCCTGCCTTTGCACGTGCTGTTCCTGTGCCAGAGTGCTCATTAATCTCTTCTGTGCTTCATGCAACCTTGGTTATTCTAAAAGGCCTCTATTATGTCTCCTCTTTAATTATTTTCCTCCTGTGGTCTGAATAAAAGGAATAAGAGAAGCAATCACATCTTTCATGATGCTCGAGTAACTTCAATGCAAAGTCATAAAAGTGTATCTCCGCCTTATCATTTCTGTGAGAATTGACAGAGTGGAGTAAATCATGTTCACGGCAGCAGCTTCATGTGAAACCGCTCTGCTACTCTGAGAGTAGTTTGTACCTCGAGATTGAGGCGAATGGTCTCTCAGGTGCTGAAGGAGTTTGCGGATGGAATCAATATATCACTATTGATAATATTCTGAAAGATTGCATCAAAGACAAGAGATGTCAGGAGTAAGACATACCCTGATTTTGCAGAAGGCACCGAAAGATCCTAGATCTGTGCTGTCCAGTATGGCAGCGTTGGCCATAGGCAGTTACTAAGCACTGCGTTCGTAGCTGACCTGCATTGAGATGTCCTGTAAGTTGACCTGCATTGAGATGTCCTGTAAGTCAATATACAGCTGACTTTGAAGATT
>NW_028080348.1:0-1461 GCF_014824575.4 Sturnira hondurensis | reverse complement strand
ATTGTGATCCCTCCTACTTTGTTCTTCTTTCTCAAAATTGCAGCTGCTATTCGGGGCCGTTTATGGTTCCATATAAATTTTTGAAGTGTTTGTTCTATGTCTGTGAAATATGCCATTGGTACTTTAATAGGTATTGCATGGAATCTGTAAATTGCTTTGAGTAGTATGGCCATTTTGATGATGTTAATTCTTCCAATCCATGAACACGGTATATGTTTCCATTTATTTGTGTCTTCCTTGATTTCTTTCTTCAGTGTTGTGTAGTTTTCTGAATACAGGTCTTTTACCTCCTTGGTTAGATTTATTCCCAGATATTTTACTTTTGTTTTTGCTGTATCGAATGGGATTCTTTCTTGATTTCTGCTTCTGCTGATTCATAGTTAGTATACAAAAAATGCCTTTGATTTCTGGATATTGACTTTGTAACCTGCTGTTTTGCCAAATTCACTTATTAGTTCAGGCAGTTTTTTGGTAGAGTGTATAGAATTTTCCATGTACACTATCATGTCATCTGCAAACAGTGACAGTTTTGTTTCCTCCTTTCCAATTTGAATGCCTTTTATTTCCTTTTCTTGCCTAATTGCTGAGGCTAAAAATTCCAATACTATATTAAATAGATTTGGTGAAAGTGAACAACCTTGTCTTGTTCCTGATCTTAGTGGAAAAGATTTTATTTTTTGCCCATTGAGTATGATGTTGGCTGTAGGTCTTTCATATATGGCCTTTATTATATTGAGGAATGCTCCCTCTATTCCCACTTTGCTGAGTACCTTTATTATAAGTGGGTGTTGTACCTTATCAAAAGCCTTTTCTGCATCTATTGATATGATGATGTGGTTTTTGTCTTTGCTTTTGTTTATGTGGTGTATTACATTTACTGATTTGTGGATATTGAACCATCCTTGCATCCCTGGGATGAATCCCACTTGGTCGTGGTGTATAATCGTTTTGATGTAATGTTGGATGCAATTTGCCAATATTTTGTTGAGGATTTTAGCATCTATGTTCATCAGCGATATTGGCCTAAAGTTTTCTTTCTTTGCTGTGTCTGTCTGGTTTTGGAATTAGGATAATGCTGGCTTCATAAAAAGAGTTAGGCAGTTTCCCATCATTTTGGATTTTTTGGAATAGTCTGTGAAGAATAGAGGTTAGCTCTTCCTTAAAAGCTTTGTAGAATTCTCCTGTGAAACCATCTTTTCCAGGGCTTTTGTGTGATGGGAGTTTTTTCATCACTGCTTCACTTTCATCTGCTGTTATTGGTCTGTTCAGGCTTTCTACTTCTTCTTCATTGAGTTTTGGATGCTTATGTTTTTCTAGACATTTGTTCATTTCACCTAGGTTTTCAAAGTTCTTGTCATACAGTTCTTCATAGTAATTCCTTACAATCCCTTCTATTTCTGTGGTATCAGGTGTAATCTCTCCTCTTTCATTTCTGATTGTGTTTATTTGTGTCCTCTCTCT
>NW_028080347.1:0-744 GCF_014824575.4 Sturnira hondurensis | reverse complement strand
TGAGGAGCCCACAAGTAGGGAGGGTGGGGGCTGGGCCGAAAAGCTCTGGGCAGCCCCGGGGGGGCTACCTCTGCCCGCCAGCAGTCGGGGGTGGGCGTGACAGAACACAAAATCGCATTCCAGACATACCGCCCTGGCCGAGAGCAAATGTACTCTGCCACACCGGGTTCAAAGTGGGGTCTGCGTGATAGCTGCGTGAAATACTGCCAAAGAGCGAGGGAGGATCTGAGGGCTGACTGGGAGGCCTTCGCAGAGGTGGGCGTTCACGTAAGAACGCAGCTGGAAAGAATCCCGGTGCAGGGCGTGGGAG
Source organism: Sturnira hondurensis (assembly GCF_014824575.4). Taxonomy (NCBI): domain Eukaryota; kingdom Metazoa; phylum Chordata; class Mammalia; order Chiroptera; family Phyllostomidae; genus Sturnira; species Sturnira hondurensis. The sequence continues at coordinate 434 of NW_028080347.1, read as the reverse complement.
CAGAGCATGGGAGCAGAGCCTGGTGGGGCCCCGGTGTAGACACTGCGTGTACCCCCTCCTGGAGAGTGTGCGTGGCAGGGGATGGATGGATGTTTGCCTTAGGACGGGGTTACACTGTGTGACCAGGTCATGGGACAGTCGCTCCTGTGACGTGTGACCTTATGGATGACTCCACAGCCCGGAGGCAGCTGACCGGCGCTGCAGAAGCTCACAGCTGTGAGGTGAGCTGCCACGTGGTGGTGGAAGAGGGCCACATGGCTAGGACTCTAGGAGGACTCTGGGAGCTGACAGTGACCCCTGGCTGACAGCCAGCAAGAGAAGAACACCGGGCCTCAGGGCTTCTGCCACCTGGCGCCGGACCCTGCCAACCACACGGTGAAGTCGGAGCCCCAAGCCTTTGGTGGTACCCACAGCCCCTCCGGTGACACCCTGGG
>NW_028080346.1:0-530 GCF_014824575.4 Sturnira hondurensis | reverse complement strand
AAGGGGACCACCACCCTGATGGGGCTTTGCCCTTGTCTCCGCTGAGACCAGCTGCCCTCAGACACCGGCTTCGTCTCCAGAAGTCACTTCCAGCCAGTCTCTGAGAGACGGCCCAGGCCACTGCTCAGGGCCAGGGGTGCAGCAAAGCTGGGCAGGGGACATGCAGGGGTTGCCTTTCCAAATGCTCACGCTCGTGGCCGAGGCCGTTCAGGGTCTACTTGTGCGGTTCGGCACCTTTGGGTCTCTCCCAGCATACATGGCCTGTGGGTAGCGGCGGGGGCCTGAGAGCACAGAGGAAACCCCAGCCCCAGGGCAGACTCAGAGAGTTGGGTCATGGTCCCAGCGCTCAGCCCCCACTGCGCTCTCAGCGGCCAGGCCCCAGCTGGCTCGTGTCCACAGAGTGCGACCCCTGTAAGATGACAAGGCCACTGTCACAGGGGAGGAGGTGGAAACCAAGCAGGGGGTCGGTGATGCCCCGCGATACAGATGGACGGGTCCCTGGAAGCCTGGACTTGTGACGGGCGGGGAGC
>NW_028080345.1:0-1819 GCF_014824575.4 Sturnira hondurensis | reverse complement strand
CACTGAATGATCAGAGGTTGAGGAGAGGAGACGACCACAGATCAACAAGGTATGAGGGAGCAGCACAGAGGCGGTGGCGGGGCCCCCTGCCAGGCCAAGCCAGGGCCCGGCCGGCCGCCCAGGTCTCTGAGAGCCGAGGGTGGGCAACACCGTCTCTGGGAGAGAACTGATCACCGGCACCACTCCTGTCTGGCAGGGCGCAGATTGGAAAACACCATAAGAGACTGGTCTTCCAGTAGTGGCAGAGAGAGGAGTGAGCATTCGGAAGCAAGCTCTGATAACCCGTGGAGTCAGGTTGCTGGCTTGGGAGAACTGAGAGTTGCCAGAGCACTCCCTGCTTCGAGGGGCCCGTGCCTGCCTGCGAGCAGTCCCGGGGAATCTCGGACTGCTGTCAGGGCCACCAGAAGTGGGTCAGTTTCGAGCTCCATCCCTACTCAGCCGGCACAGACCAGCTCCATCCCTGCTCGCCGGCGGTGAGGCTGCGCAGACCGCCGGCATCCTAGTTCAGCTGGCGCAGACTAGGAGACACTGTGAGTCAAGCATTGATCTTCGGGTTGACCAGCTGCAAGTTGCTCACGCCTCCCCGGTCCCCGAATGGCCCGCGCCATCGCCGGCTCGGGCTCCTTCAGCCTCGCGCGCCTCCCGGCCCCCCGGTTTCCTGGACCGCGGGTAGCACGCACCTCTCCGGCACCTGGGCGACCCGCGCCATCGCTGGCGCCGGCTCCTTCAACCACGTGCACCTTCCCGGCCCCCCGGCTTCATCGGCCTCGGGTCTCGCGTGCCTTCCCGGCCCCCGAGGGGCGCCGAGCAGGCTGTCTACTCGGGGAACTGCCAGTCACCCGTGCTTTTCCGGTGGGGTGGGGTCTGCGCCGACCCTCGGCTTGGTGAATTGAGAGTCGCCCAGGTGATCCCTGTGGCACAGGACCTGCACTGGCTGGCGAATAAATTCGGGGAGTCTCTGGCTGCTGGCTGGGCCCCTGGAAGAGAGCCAGTCACCAGCTTCACCCCTACTCAGTTGGCGCCGACGGGGAAACACAGGGAGTCGGGCTGTTGCTGTTGGTTTGGGAGAATTGTGAGTTGCCCTGTGTATTCAGCCACAACACAGGGAAAGGTCCACACCCAAGCCTATGAGACCAAGAAAGCCAGGCTGGGAGCGTGCACCCTCATGTCAGACCAGGGCTGGGAAGCCTGGGAGAAAATCTGCTCTCAGTAGGGTGCGGGTGAGAGGCGCCAGTCTGGATCTTGGGGGGTACTGGCAAGACCAGTTGAGTGTACCAAGGCACGAGAAGAGCCACAATAACAGCCCCTCAGGCTGCTGCAATGGGTGAGACCAAACGGGTTGACTCGCTGGACACCAACCGGAGGAGTAGTGGGAGCAGAGAAGACCAAGATACCTACAGGAGACTGCACCACTGAATTCCACAGGTATCCTACCACAGGAGTTCACGCCATAAACTCAGGGTACCAGAACAGATCAATCTAAGAAGCGGAGGCCAACGAGAAGAGCAGCACAAACGATGGGGAGACAAAGAAACAATCCCCAAATGAAAGAAAAGGAGGAAACCAAAGAAAGAATGTTAGATGAAATAGAGGCCAGTCAACTATCAGATGTGGAATTCAAAGCACTGGTTATCAGGAAATTCAAAGAGCTTACAATGAATTACCAGAAACTACAGGGGAGCTACAATGAACTCTCTGCAAACTATACCACCATGAAAAAGGAAATAGAAGCCATCAGCAAAGGCCAAGAGGAAATGAAAAATACAACTTCTGAATTGAAGAACACAGTAGAAGGTATGAAGAGTAGGATTGATGAGGC
>NW_028080344.1:0-2978 GCF_014824575.4 Sturnira hondurensis | reverse complement strand
CTTTTTCTCCCACCGTTTCAATACTGAGTTCACTAGCCTTCGGTAATAACACCCAGCCCAGTATATTTCCTGAAAAGGGATGAACCCCTAAGGCTATTGATGCACAAATAGCAGATGTGTGAAATTCTCAGGTTGAACCAGAAAGACATGTACTGGATTCTCACCAGGACATGCAGACACTGTAAAGACCCTGAAGGTAGCTGGCTCACAGTCAGTCTTTGGTGTCTGAGACAAACAAATCTATGGAGCAATGATGGGACCATATAACAAAAGTTACATGCAGAAAACTGAGCTCCTGGAGCTGCAGACTTTCTATTAACAGGCCAGGCAAGTCTTCTGGGAAGGGTCTAAAGTGTCTATAAGTTACTGTCAGATGATCAGGAAGAAAGGGAAATTTTTCAGTTAAAGCAGGATATGTTGGAAATCACATCAAAAAGAGTAAAATACCTAGGAATAAACTTAACCAAGGAGGTGAAAGACCTCTACTCTAAAAACTGTTAAGACACTGAAGTAAGAAATTAAAGAGGACACAAGTAAACGGAAGGATAAGGACTGGAAGGATTAATATTGTTGAAATGATCATACTACCCAAACTACTTTATAGATTCAAGGAAATTCCTATCAAAGTACCAATGTCATTCTTCACAGACCTAAACCAAATAATCCTAAAGTTCATATGGAGCGAAGACAAGACCCCGACTAGCTAAAGCAATCTTGACAAAGAAGAATAAAGTGGGCCCTGGCTGGTGTAGCTCAGTGGATTGAGCATGGGCTTCAAACCAAAGGGTCCCTAACCTTGATTCCCAATAAGGGCACATGCCTGGGTTGTGGGCCAGGTCCCCAGTGGGGGCCACATGGGAGGCAACCGCACATTGATGTCTCTCTTCCTCTCTTTCTCCCACCCTTCCCCTCTGCCTAAAAATAAATAAAATTAAAAAAAGAAGAAGAAAGTGGGAATTATAACACTCCCTGATCTCAAATTATAGTATAAAGCTACAATAATCCAAATACATGGTACTAGCACAAAAACAGACCCAGAGATTTATGGAACAGAATAGAGAGCCCTGAAATAAACCATAGCTTATTTGGTCAACTAATCTATGACATAGGAGGTAAAAAACATAAATTGGATTGATGACAGTTTCTTCAATGACTGGTACTTGGAAAAATGGACAGCTACATGCAAAAAAAAGATAATGGACTAACCTCTTACACCATATGCAAAAATGAACACAAATTGGGTTAAAGACTAAAAAATAAGTCCTGAAAACATTATTTGCCTATAAGAAAATGTAGGAAGCAAACTCTTTGATATCAGTCTGAATAATAACTTTTTAAAAAATGATTTTATTTATTTATTTATTTTTAACAGGAAGAGAAAGGAGGGGGAAAGAAATGGATCAAACCTGAAACCCAGGCATGTGCCCTGACCTGGAATTGAACCAGCAACTCTTGGCTTTGCAGGATGATGCCCAATTCACAGAGCCACACCAGTCAGGGCACTCTGAGTAGTATGTCATTTGATAAGTCCCCTCGCTAAGAAAAACAGAAGCAAACATAAATAAACAGTACATCATCAAACTCAGAGGCTTCTGCCCTGTGAAGAGAACCTTCAACAAGAGAAAGAAAAACTTACTCAATGGGAGGGTACATTTGCTAATGATATATCTGATAAAGAGTTGATATTCAAAATCTATAAGAAACTCTTACAACTCAACAACCACAATAAAAAGAACAATCCAATCCAACACTGGGCAGAGGACACAAATATACCTATCTCCAAAGAAGATACACAGATGGCCAACAGACATATGTAAAGGTGCTCAACATAACCAATCATCACAAAAATGCAAATCAAAGCCACAATGATATACCACTTAACACCAATTACAAAAAGTCAAAAATAAGTCAAAAAGTCAACAAATAACCGGTTGAAGAGGGTATGAAGAAGAGGGAGCACTTGTGCACTGTTGGTGGGACTGCACACTGGTTCAGCCTGAATGGAAAACAGTATGGAGATTCCTCAAAAATCTATGTTCACTGCAGCATTATTTACAATAGCTATGGTATGGAAGCAGCGTAGGTTTCCATCAATAGATGAATGGATAAAGTAGACACACATACACACACACTGGAATATTATGCATCAATAGAAAAGAATGAAATCTTACCATTTGCAACAATATAGATGGACCTAGAGTGTGTTACACTAAGTGAAATAATTCAGGCAGAGAAAGACCAATACCTTATGTGGAATCTGAAAAACTAAAAGCAAACTCATAGAAACATAGACCAAAAGGATGGTTAATGGGTAGGGCACAGGTGGGGGAATAGGTGCAAGGAGAAAGGGAGTATAGCCAATACTACTGTGATAAGTTTACACAGTGACAGATGATAGCTAGAATCAGTGGAGTGATCATGTTGCAAGGTACAAATATGTTGAATATCTATACTGTGCACCCAAAACTAATATAACTGATATAAGATTGTATACCAACTATTCTTAAATAAAAATAAATTTAAAAGATTTAAAAGCAGGATATGTTGAAATAGCAGAGATACTTTTTGAAACAAGGTCAATTAAGATTGAGGGGATTCTGTTCACTCAGAGACAAAATTAACATACCATGAATATTACTCTCTAAAATCTAAAATTTGGAGGCTTTTGAGTATGTTCATAAAGTATATTCATGTGCAAACAACATTACTACAAATTCCAGGAACTTTTCATCACCCACCCCCAAAATAGAGATAACTATCAGGAATCATCATCATTATCCTCAGCATCAGCAGTCTCCTCAACCACCAATCTCAGTTTTGGCTCTATGGGTTTACCTAGTCTGTGCTTTTCCTACACATGGAGTCATGCAACGAACGCATACTGCATTGTGACTGCCTTCCTTCAGGTAGCAAAATGTCTTCACAATCTATCCATGGTGTAGAAGGCACCACTACTTTATGCTTTTATATGGCTAAAT
>NW_028080343.1:0-1229 GCF_014824575.4 Sturnira hondurensis | reverse complement strand
AGACATCAAGACCTTTGAAGAATGTGCATCTCAGGTACTTGCAGAGGCACCAGGTGGTGATCCCACTGAAGAACACTCATGTAGCTCTGAATATTTTTCATGTGTCTCCTCTCCATCCAAGCTTGCCCCTCCTGATACCCATGGTAAGGAATGATCAAAGGTGGTACTTGAGCTTGTCCAAGAGATGAGCTCAGAGGATCAGCCCAATCCCCACTTACTCCACTTTGCCCTCACAATGAGAAATGCTTTAGGTCAGATGGACTAATACTAAAGCTTCTGGAGACAGACAAATGGGGAGTGTGCCTTAGGGATAGGGCCAGGTCCCTCAGCACCCGTCTCCAACATGAGATCACTAGGGAAGCTGTGGGCTGGCCAGTGCATGGTGCCCATAAGTGTATGGGAGGTTAATCATTATCTTCTCTCTAGATAAGCACAAACTCACACCTCAAAGTCACGCCAATATCTGTACTCCTCCATACCTGGGATGGCCCCATTTCTTTACCTATTCACTTTGTCTCTCAAATACACATGCATTCTTTCCACATCTATTTCTCATTTTCTCATGTCACTACATAGGTGCACCCTCACTTATATCTCTTTACATGCTTATTTCAGACTCACTCAGTTACACAGTAATTCCACAGACAATTCACATCCCCTCAAATAGGTAACCTGCTCTAAATCCCTCAGCTAAACCTAACGCAAGAAAACTCCGATGCCCTGAAGGACATGAACGTTCATGTGTCATCTTTCTCGTCCATTTGCTGCTTTGGCCACCGAACCTTCAGACCCCTATGGAGCTGAACTCTGAGAGCTCACGCCCACTTCTCCTAACACTCTACATTGCAGTGCCATAGTCAGGACAAGGGACTGTGTCTGCACTTGTCCACATGTGCTGCCACAGCTCATGACAATCGTGCACATCCCCACTAGCCATCTCCTTTTACCCACAACAAATCATTCACTAGACATACCCCAGAACATGCATCAATGCCGGAAGAACCTGCATAGAATGTTTCATCCTTGTCACCACAGTTACACCATGCAAATCCCTCAAATAAAGCCTCTCACACCCAGAACTCGGAAATACCACATATTGCATGTACTTTCACACCACATGATCGCATGGGGCATGGCCATCTAGAACTCCTACAGTAGGCTTCACATGCATATTGTGGTTTTCTCATGTTTCAAATTGGCTTTCCTAGGAATTCATCAATTACATCAGG
>NW_028080342.1:0-1464 GCF_014824575.4 Sturnira hondurensis | reverse complement strand
TGCAGATAAATAATCATGAATACATCAAATCTATTTCTTAATATCTTTTTTCCTAATAACCTTCTAAATTATTTTTAATTTTTTTCATAATTTTAGATTATATTTCATTTTCAAAAACTCAAGACTAATTTCAAATTACATTAGGAAGCTGCAGTAATCAAAATAGTGTGGTACTGGCATAAATACTGATACTTAAACTAATGGAATATATAAGCTAGACATGAATCCATGCCTATATGGCCAAGCAATGTTTGAAAAGGTGCCAAGAGTTCACAGTGGGGGAAAGCTAGTCTTACCAAATAACAATGTTAAAAAAAAGAGATAAGCACTTTCAAAAGAATTAAATTGGACTTATCACACAAAAAAATTCAACTCAAAGTGGATAAAAGACATAAATATGTAAGACCTGAAACTGTCAAACTTCTAGAAGAAAACATGACATAAAAGATTCTGACATTGATCTTGGAAATTGTTTTTTTTTTTTGGATTTCACACCAAAATAATAGGGAAGAAAAGCAAAATAAACAAGTGAAGGAATGTATAGGGTTAAATCATTCCTCTCAGTACACTATATATCTGACAACAGGTTAATATCCAGACAAGATAATGAACTCATATGACTTAATAGCAAAAATAAAAACAAACAAACAAACAAACAAGAACCTTGATTAAGTCTCTATAGACAATTAATATTTGACAAAGGGGACAGAAGCATAAAATGGTTATAAAAATAGCTTCTTCAACAAATGGCTTTGGGAAATCTGGACAGTGACATGCAAAAAAATGAATCTTGACCACCAACTTACACCATACACACAAACAAACTCAAGATGGACAAAAGACTTAAATATAAGTCACAACACCATGAAAGGCCTAGAGGAGAACATAGGCAGGAAAATCTCAGATATTCCATGCAATAGTATTTTCATCAATATGTCCCCTAGAGCAAGGGACATAAAAGAAAGAATAAACAAATAGGACTTCACCAAAATAAAAAAAAGCTTCTCCATGGCTAAAGAAAACATCCACAAAATGAAAAGGGAACCAACCATGTGGGAAATTATATTTGCAAATGATCCTTTGGACATGGATTTGCTCTCCAAAATTAATATAAAGAACTCAATGACTCCATTCCAGGAAGACTAACAACCCAATTAAAAAATGGGCAAAGGACCCGAACAGACACTTTTCTAAGGAAGACATACAGAGAGCCCAGAGATATATGAAAGGATGCTCAGCATCACTAGCCATCAGAGAGATGCAAATTTAAACCACAATGAGATAGCACATCACGCTAGTCAGAATGGCCATCATAAACAAACTGACAAACAGTAAGTTCTGACAAGGTTGTGGAGAAAAGGGATCCCTAGTACACTGTTGGTGGGAATGCGGATTGGTGCAGCCACTGTGGGAAACAGTATGGAATTTTCTAAGAAAACTAAAAATGAACGTGCCTTTCAACCC
>NW_028080341.1:0-858 GCF_014824575.4 Sturnira hondurensis | reverse complement strand
GCGTACACTCTGATTTCTGCACGTCTAAACAACCTGCCTTCAAGTGCGTTTCGTGTGAACACGAGGTCTCGTTCTTGTACAGATGACCAACACATGTCTAGCCAGTCCCCTACGGATGGACACTTCGGTTGTTTCCAATCTTCTACTATTACAGATAATGCTCATTGACGAACACTTTTCACTGAAGGGATTCGCTATTTATTTACATAGGCTAAGAACGTTTGTATATTGAGTTCCTATTTGCTGGTTCAAAGGCCACATGCGTTTGTAAGTGTGGTAGAAATGAGAATAAGTGTTTCTCTGTGCTCCTGCCAGTGCAGGCTGTCCCCAAAGTCTTCAATCATTTGTCGCATAATGTGTTAAAAACATAATATGTCAGGATAGTTTATTTGGCATGTTTCCTGTTATGACAAAGGTTGACACCTATGTTTAAAAGCCACTGGTATTCCCTTTTCTGTGAACTATCATCTATTTATAGTTTCTCTGTAGGGCTCTTGGTCTATTTCTTATTGATTTGTGGGGGCTCTTTATATATTAGAGAAGTTTGTACTGTGTTATATGAGTTGTGATTATTGTTTCCAAATTCCTGTGTTTTTATTTTGCTTATGGTACTTTTGTGATCAAATGGATATTTTTAGAGTTTCCAAATTATTGTCCCAGTACAAAAGACCTCTCCCACTCAAAGATGATTTTAATGTTCTCCAATAAGTTTCTTCTAGTGCTTTTACAATTTGGGGTTTTTTACACTTGAACTTCTGATTCGTTTTGAATTATCCTGGGATATGATTCAAAGTATAGCTCCAATTCCATATTTTTTTTCAGCACCCAGTAAGTTGTTCCAGTATCATTATTGTGTAA
>NW_028080340.1:0-573 GCF_014824575.4 Sturnira hondurensis | reverse complement strand
TGCCACACAGGGCCCCTTTCCCAGGGAGGTCATACCTACCCTATGAAGTCTAACTTTCGTTCCCACATTAACCCATTGTCTTTTTCTGTTCTGTTCAATAACTTTCCACCCACAAAAATAAATACATACCTGTGCCCATCTCCCCAGCTACTGCCTTTCTTCCATTAAACCACAGACGTTTCTTAGCATGGGATCACCGTGATCAGCCAGCTGAGAATTGAACAACACATGGTCTGATGGCCACGTGGGAAATGGTTCCGGGAAACCTCTTCCCAAAAAGAGAGCCAGTGCAGTAGAAGCAACTTAGAATATAGGAGTCAAAAGTTACTGCTACCTAGCCAGAATTCCATCCTGTCACATGGCCAAAATATGTCCCAGTGATGGCCACTCAGGACTGCATGCTTCCATTTGACCTCGTCAGCTTCCAAACACAAGGTCGTTTGAGTAAACATGTGACATCACCACTTTCTGCGTCTGGCATAACTGTGCTGAGACAGTATCGTTCTGCAGGGGGGAGCCTTTCTTGAGGCTCTGATGTCATGTGAGATTTCCTCACCTCCCTTTGTTTACCCT
>NW_028080339.1:0-585 GCF_014824575.4 Sturnira hondurensis | reverse complement strand
CCGGGCAGTAAGCATCAGAAATCTCCAAGAAACCTGAAGATCTGTCTTAAGGATGCCCTGGGAAGGGTGCCCTGTACCTACCAGCATGACACAGTGAGGATTTTCCTGGCAGCCCTGATGAAGTAGATGCAGAACCGAATCATGTCAAAGTCCAAAGTCAGTTAATGGCTGACTGTGGAAAGGACATCCTTTATGAGACGGACAGATGTACATGAGGTCAAATTGTTTAAATTGGCCAAATCACAATGGCGTGCCCTGCTCTGTGAACTCAAAAGGTGCAGAGGAATGATGCTCTATGTGACTTGCTGTGGATTTTTGTGTGCAAAGCCTCAAATCCAGTGTGATGATGTGTAAGATTTGGAGGCCTACAAGGACAGAAGAGCTGACTACTCAACCAGAATCCCAGGGCTGGTAGGAATCTCAATGAAAAGAGCAAAATGCTCGTGTTCACGATATCTACTGTGAAGGGTAAGAGTTTTAATGCATATTGCCACAAATGTGTGAGGAATGTCTTTTTCCTGACTCATATAGAGGGTGGGAGAAGGGGAGGTCCAGATTCGTCTGTGCATGGGATAGTGGGACACT
>NW_028080338.1:0-719 GCF_014824575.4 Sturnira hondurensis | reverse complement strand
CAGGATCAGAGCCCTAAAGTGTTCACTAGAACAGGGCAACTAAGTCTCTGGGCTGTGACCCTGTATGTGGGGGTGGGGTCAAAGAGGGACAATGGCTTCCCATCTGCCGCCTGCCGCCTCGGCCCTGGCACCACAGCCACCACCGTCACCAGGCCCACGCGTCTCGTTCCACTGCACGCAAGTGTGCCACCGCTGTCAGCCCTCCACCACTGGGTTCACCCCCTGGGGCCTGTGTGGTCCATCTCACTGTGCACGAATGTGCGACCGCGGTCAGCCTGCCCCACACCCCGACTGGTTCCGGGCTGCCTGCGTGCCTAGGTCGGGGGATCTGTCCGGCCCGACCCAGCTCCGCTGCTGGCTCCGCCTCTCTTACCGTCCCCGTTGAACGGTTCATAGTTGTCGGACTTCCGTATAATTCTGTTTTCTGGTCTTTGGGTGTGTCCTAGTTCTCCAAACCTTTGTTGTATTCAAACTTGGTTGTGGGAGAAGGCACAGTGTTTCCACCTATGCCTCCATCTTGGCAGAAGTCTTGAGTATTTGTTTTTTGGGGAATTTTTCTTGCTTTTGTCGATTTTACTTTGTTTTATTTTTATTTTGTTTTCCAAAAATTAATTTGCAGTAATAGTAAAACTTCTACTATTTGCCTGATATCTATCAATCTCAAACAAGCATCAGAAAAATCACCCATGTGCTCATGAGTCTTCTGGCATTCATTGGAC
>NW_028080337.1:0-1617 GCF_014824575.4 Sturnira hondurensis | reverse complement strand
CCGTGCTGTCCCCCTTTCTCCACAGGACTCGATAGTCTATGTGAATTTATCTCTTCTCATCCACAATGCCGTGGACACGCAGGCCAGTGTCCACATCAACAGAACAACTAATTGTCTCAAGGCAAAAAGACCTTGTTCAAGTCAGATTATACAAAAGCTGTCAAAAGTCAAAGACAAAGAATTCTCAAAGCACCCACAGGGAAAATGACTGTATCCTACAAAGAAAACCTATTAGGTACTCATCAGAGTTTTCAGCAGAATACAAGCTAAGAGAGAATGGAATCAAAGTCAAACATGTGAAAAGAGAGAAATCATCAGTCAAGAATAATATACCCAATGAAGTTATTCTTTAGACGTGAAGGGAAAATAAAGGCGTTTCCAGACACACACAGCTGAGGGCACTTACCACCACAACACCTGCATTACAAGAAACATTTAAAGGAACTCTTCTACTTGAAACAAATCAAAAAGATTGCAAATCTGTGAGTAAGGTCATTAAAAGACAGAAGCAGGAAATTGCAACTCTATTTCAGAACAGGGTATTAAATGCTTCATTAATAACAAAAGTTAAATTGGGTAAAGGCATTTAATAAGACTGTAGCATCAGAGATGTCATCTGAACCATTAAATCTAGGCCATTTAGCATAGAATTTCTCATTTAAAAGGCAAATTTTAAGCCCTAGCTGGTGAAGCTCAGTCGATTGGGCATGGGCTGAGAACCAAAGAGTCACTGGTTCAATTCCTAGTGGGGGCACATGCGTGGGTTGCATGGCCAGGTCCCCAATGGGGGACATGTGAGAGGCAACCAACATTGATGTTTCCCTCCGTGTCTTTTTCCCTCCTGTCCCCTCTTTCAAAAAATAAATAAATAACATCTTTTTTTTTAAAGACAAATTTTACTTTGGTGTAATTGTTATGTTTCCCCTTGATCAATTTTTTTAATCCTCGCCCAAGGACATGTTCGTTGATTTCAGAGGCAGAGAAGGAGAGAGAGAAACACATTGAAGTGGGAGAGAAACATCGATGTGAGAGAGAAACACCACCCAGTGGCCTCCCCTATGTGCCCTGACCCAGGGTCAAGCCCACAGTCTGGGTCTGCACCCCGACCGGGAATTGAATCCACATTTGGTGAATGCGTGGATGGGTGGAACCAGGAACAGATCTCTCTTGTCAATAAATGAATATGCTCTGAAATCACAGAGGTTGTAAAGGAAGTGGAGAAAAGGAAGCCCTCCTCCTTCACTAGTGGGATGCAAATTGGTACGACCCCTATGCAAAGTGTCTGGAGGTTTCTCCAGAAATTAAGAATAGAGCCACCATATGACCCAGAAATCCCTTTTGCCACGTCCGATGCTAACCAGGTCAGCTGACACAGTCACGGCCTGGGGATGCCGCATCCAATGCTAACCAGGTCGGCTGACACAGTCACGGCTTGGGGACAAAGGCTTCACAGAAGCATTTTCTAGCCATGTCGGTTGACATAGTCACGACTTGGAGATGACGGCTTCACAGAAGCGTTTTCCAGCAGGACGGACGTGGCATTAGTGGATATATGGTGTTGCTTTCATTCTTACTGTTTCTTAGTATTCTAACCTTTACACTTCTGATAATTTGGAA
>NW_028080336.1:0-772 GCF_014824575.4 Sturnira hondurensis | reverse complement strand
TGAAAACAGCCTATGAACCCTCCCTAAAAATTCAAGATAAAATAAAAATAAAACCTTTGGACATCTGGCCAAGATAGAGGTGTAGGTGGAAACACTGTGCCTCCTCGCACAACAAAGTTTAAAGAGAACAAAGATTTAGTAAAAAAACGCAACCAAAACACAGAAAATTGAACTGTATGGAAGTCTGACAACAACGAACCATTCATCCAGACTGGTAAGAGGAGCAGAGTCAGCGGTTGGTGGAACAGGGTTGTGCAGGAAAAAGCCGCTGGACCGACCCAAGCACACAGGCAGTGGTTGGCAGATCCAAGGCGTTGGGGTAGCAACAGGCACACCCAGAGGGGGCACAAGGCAGCTGACTGATTGTGGCCACACATTCACATTCAGATAAACCAAACAAAGGAGCAAGCAGTGAGACAGACATGCGACCCAGGGCCCAAGGCCAGGAAATAAATCCTAAAAGCACCAATTGGAAAGACTTTTGGGGTCAAGGGGCCGGGAAAAGCTCCTAGGCTCACAGAGAGTTTGTTGGAGAGACCCACAGGGCCCTGGAGGGTGCACAGGCCCACACACCCAAGAGCTGGCACCAGAAGGGCTCCATTTGCTTGCAGGAAGCAGCAGAGGGGACCGAAATCTGAGAGAGAGCAGAAAAAATGCCATTGCCCCTCTCTGACCCCACCCACACATACAGCATCACAACCCAGTGACTGGGTCACCCCGCCCTGGTGAACACCTAAGGCTCTGCTCCTCATATGTAACAGGCATGAACAGA
>NW_028080335.1:0-723 GCF_014824575.4 Sturnira hondurensis | reverse complement strand
TGTCAGAACCCTGGACTCAGAAACATGGCGTGTATATGACCACGCACCGGGTTGTGTAGTTTAAATAGTTAAAAGCTCCCCTTTGAACAAAATGCATGCACAGCTGTCACCTTGCATCTGCACAGCCCATATGCAAAGGTCTCACACTGAGTCTCATTTACCTGTCACTGTGGTTGGCTGTCATTTTCACTAGGACATGTCAACAACATCATTAGTACAACTCACCAAAGGGTGAATTCATTGTTTTCTCTCCAGTTCGGGATCTCCTGGGCATACCCTGTTCTGTCCCCATCCCCTCCACTCCCCCTGTCACACATGCTCCCCCTTGTGCCTTTCTTAGTGAGGGTGGGTATGGGGACTGACTTGGCTTTGCCCTGGACACACTGACACACTCAGACCCTCACAGACGGAGCCATGCCCTGGGAAATACGACAGTAGGTAGCTCCTCTTCCTTCTGCAGGTCACAATCAAAGCCCTGCCTGTGCTCATTAACCTCCACGTAGTATTGTGTCCACACAGCCCGAAACAAAGCCGTGTGTCCTTCTTAGTCACCATGTATTAAAACTCAACTTCTTATAGCTTCTGTCTGGTATAAGACTCAATTTTCCCGACCATTAAGACACCTGTGAGTGATACACCGGAGGGAGAGTTGGATCTGATTATCGATGACATTTCACCCTGCAGGCGTCAGACTCAGGCTGATGACAAGACAGCTGGAGCTGG
>NW_028080334.1:110780-228699 GCF_014824575.4 Sturnira hondurensis | reverse complement strand
GCACCAGCACGTGGGCAGAGAGAGGGCAAAGGGCAAGGGGCGGGGCCTGGACAACTGGCCAGTCCTTTCACAACTTCCTAGAGCTGGCTCTCCAGCTGTGGGTAGCAGGTGTTTGGCACCTGCTGTCCCTCCAGGACAGGTGTCTGTTTCTGGCTACCCAGCCCCCACCCAACAGACCTAGCCCTGCCTGGCCGCGTCATAAAGGAAAATTACAAAAAAACAACAAAGGACTACTTTAAACTCTAATAGAAAATAAGTAGCTCCCTCTTTGGAACATCGCTGTGGATCACGATTGCATTATTCACCTACTGAAACCCTCCCCAGAAGAAAAGCCAACATCTTCCAGAATGCAAGAGGAAAAGGAAGCGGCCCCTATTCCCAGTTACTTTTTCTCAGTAGGAAACCTTGAAAACCCATGAAGGGACTTTCTCTGTCTTTTCTGGCTGCACGCACAGAACTACACATACAATGCATTCCTCACTGAAAAGCGAAGGAGTTGGCGGAATGACATCACGGGAACAGACATCCAGCAGGCACAGGACTGCAGAGGGTGTGAAGGTCTGGGCAGAGCCAGGACAGGAAAACGACCCCTGGGAGTCGGGGTGCAGGACGGGTGAGGACACTGATGCCCTGGATGTCGGCAGAGGTGGAAACTGGTGAAAAGAGAGAGAAACCAGGGAGGCAGAGGGAGAAACTCCACTGCAGGGTTTCTCAGGAAAGAAGGTCTGGGCTTCACGTGTGTGGTTCTCAATGCATGTGTGTGTGTGTGTGTGTGTGTGTGTGTGTATCGTTGGTTCTATTGGGACAGGTGTATCTGCCTCCCATTAGTTCTATATGTGGGTTTGTAAATCATCGGCTCTATGGGATGGGTGTATCTCTCTATCATTGTTTTTATGGGACGGGTGTATCTGTCTGTCTGTAGTTGGTTCTAAGTGATAGGTATATCTGTCTATTATTGTTTCTATGGGAAGGGTGTGTCTATCTGTTGGTTCTATGTCATGGGTGTATGTGTCAGTGGTTCTGTGGGGTGGGTGTCTCACAGCTAAAAAGTAATACAATTCATTAGTACTTGGGGGGGCTAAGGAAATGGTGAAAATGGAGTTTAGTGCTCCCTTTCCAGGAGAGACATAGCTCCTCTCTTTCTCACAGTAAACTATCAGACTGCCGAAATGACACAGTTTAAACACAGACGTGCTGAAAGGAAAAGGCTGGGAACTCCCTAGGTGCCAGAAGTAAAGGGGAGGAAAAACACGGGCAATGACAGGGAGGAGCCTGTGGGGGTGAGGGGGTGGCCCCAGGAGCTGGGGGCAACCAACACAGGAATGAGACACAGCCCTGGGGCTACCCGGGCAAAGTCTAATGGGGTGGATCTCTTGCTGGCCAGTACGAATGAGGAACAGAAGCCTAGAAACTTCTGTCCAAGATTTGTCTCTGCTGATCCAGAGAAACAGCACGGACATGTGCTGGTGACTGAGGCATTGGGTGCACATCCACCAAGACATCCAAACCCACAGCCAGACACCCGTGGCCTCCGTGGGCTGCACTAGGGGCCCACAGCGCACACTAGGCAGTGTTCCTGGCCAAAGGACTGCCTGAATCGAATCCTGAGGAAATGATCAGGCAACTTCAGAGTGCAGACCTCTGAGCCCGACCACTGACCACCCCCGACCAGGAGTCAGCATCACCAGCAGGAAAGACAGTCACAAAATGGCAAGGAGAAGTTTTTGTTCCCAAAGGACTAAAGAAATACGGTTCTATGGCCCAAACCCACTGAGTCACTCATAAAACCTGACTTCACATCCCAGGTCTGGTCAGAAGGAGGCCCCCTTGCCTTAAACAACAACAACAACAACAACATATTTGTATGATATGATAAGAAGCATATTCTTGTCAAAGTAACACAGGCTCATATTTAATTAGTGAAATTGGGGAAAAACCTTATAGCTAAAAGCAATGGCCCCCTAATCTTCCCCCTTCTTTGTTCCTTCCCTACTTAACAACCCAGTGAGATGTGGTGCCCACCTGTGTGCCCAGGCCAAGGAGAACTGACACTGGGCTTCGCAGCAAAAGAAAGAGAAGCTATTTCAAGTGGAATGGCTCCACCCTGGAGAAGGGCCAGCTAGAGCTCAAAACCTAAACTCCTCATGGTTCACGGGCTAGAGAATTTACAGAGTGAAAGTCATAGGTAAGGGTCAGGCTCATGGGTCCTTGTGGATTGGTCAGTGGTTGGGGAAGCAGTGGGTTTTCATCTTCTGCCCAGCAATTTCCATCTCAACTGTAGGTCGCCTCATCTGGCTTCCAAGTGTTTGTGGTTGGGGGAAGGGTCCTTCTGCTTTTTAACTCTGGAGCTGCAAACATCTGAACATGTTTACTGTTGACTGTTGGTTTCACCTCCCCATCCCAGTCTTGTGCCAGAGTTGAGAACCTCGTGGCTTTTGGTTGGTGTTTTTCTGTAGTCACTTTCTCAGTGTAAGTTGCGTGTTTGCATCCCCACTGCTCGTCTATTGAGTCTGCTCTGAGCATCAGGATTCACTCACTGAGACCCTCTACCGCCCACCACTCTTCCCACGTGCCTCCGTGACTACAACTCCATTTGCTGCATGGTCACATCTACAACTAAGAAGGTAAAAGAAAATCTTTGCAAATGAACAGAGTCAGAGATATCCCCCTACTGAAGGACATTAATAAAATACTGGGGAATGTTTCAAGCAAATTGAACCCAAGAAAAGACAAAGTGGAAGAGACCTGTAACACAAGAAACACTGGTGAGCAGCAAGATGGCCAGAGGTAGCGACTGGCACTGAAACTGCTATGATCGCACCCAGGATTTTTAATGTAATTTCTAGAAAATAGTTCTTCAAACAGAAGAAGAGAAAATGGACACACAGCATCTGAAACAAAACTTCCAGACGATATCAAAACCTGGGAGTTTGGAGGAGGAACAGTTAAAAGGAGGAGAAGTAAAATAATGCTCAATATTTTTCTCACTCACAAGTGACCAGGGTTTGTAGCTATCAGAGGGAAAACATGCAGGTTAATAAATTTTTAAAGATAATTACAAATAAAAATGGGTCATACAGCTTTCAAAACTCTAGGTGGCACAGAGAAACAAAGCTGCCTGATCCACTTGGTCAGGAGCAAACGTACAAGAACACAAAATCACGTTCTATTAAAACGTAAAAGAATAAGCCTTCCTCAAAGCAAATCAGTGGCCACAATAAACGTGACAAGTTAAATTCTCCTGTGAAAAGACCAAGACTTTATCTCACAGCAGAAAAATACTCATGCCTCTAGCTCATAATCATGATGAAGGTAGCGAACAGTTACAAACTGTACACCACACTGTCCTAAATGCTTTATATATAGCAACTTATTTAGAGTAAATTTTAACTGTATTTTATTGATTATGCTATTACATTTATCCCATTTTTTCCTCCCTCTATTCCTCTCTGCCATGCGCGCTCCTCCTACCAGTATTCCCTCCTCCCTCAGTTCATGTCCATGGGTCGTACACATAAGTTCTTTGGCTTCTCCATTTCCTATACCATTTTTAACATCCATCTATTTTGTACCTACCATTTATGCTCCTTATTCCCTGCACCTTTTCCCCCATCCTCCTCCCACTTATATCCCTGCTTATATCCCTCCATGTGATCTCTATTTCTGTGATTCTGTTCCTGTTTTACTTGTTTGCTTAGATTGTTTTTGGTTTTGGTTTTTTAGACTCGGTTGTAGATAGTTGTCAGTTTATTGTCATTTTAATGTTCATATTTTTCATCTTTTTCTATTTCTTAGATAAGCCCCTTTATCATTTCATATAATAAGAACTTGGTGATGATGAACTCCTTTAACTTGACTTTATCTGTAAAGCATTTTATTTGCCCCTCCACTCTAAATGATAGCTTTGCTGGATAGAGCAATCTTGGATGCTCTATCCAAGTCCTTGCCTTTTATGACTTCAAATACTTCTTGCCAACCTCTTCCTGCCTGCAAGATTTCTTTTGAGAAATCAGCTGAGTTCTATGGGAACACCTTGGTAGGTAACAAACTGCTTTACTCTTGCTGCTTTTAAGATTCTCTCCTTATCTTCAACCTTTGGCATTTTAATTATGATGTGTCTTGGAGTGAGCCTCTTTACATCCATCTTGTTTGGGACTTTCTGTGCTTCCTAGACTTCCCTGTCTATTTCCTCCACCAAATTAGGGAAGTTTTCTTCCATTGTTTTTTCAAACAGATTTCCAATTTCTTGCTTTTTCTCTTCTTATTCTGACACTCCTATGATGTAATATGGGAATGCTTAAAGTTATATCAAAGGTGGTTTATAGTATCTTCTTTTTTTATTCTTTTTTCCTCTTGTTATTCTGATTGGTTGTTTTTTGCTTCCTTGTGTTCTACATCATTGATTTGACTCTTGGCTTCATTCACTCTATTGTTGTTTCCCTAGAAATTGTTCTTTACTTCAATTAGTACATTCTTTGTTTCTGACTGGATTTTCTTACATTGTTGACGTCCTCACTAAGTTCCTTGAGCATCCTTATAACCAGTATTGTGAACTCTGCATCTGCTAGATTGCTTATCTCCATTTTGTTTAGCTCTTTTTCTGGAGTTTTGATCTGTTCTTTCATTTGGGCTATATTTCTTTGTCTCTTCATTTCGGCAGCCTCCCTGTGTTTGTCTCCACGTATGAGGTGGAGCTACAGTGACTCCTTGTCGTGGTATCATGGCCCTAATGTAGTAGGTGTCTGGTAGGATCCAGTGGCACAACCTCACCTATCACCCAAGCTGGGTACTCGAGGTGCACCTTTTGTGTGAGCTGAGTACACCTTCATCTTGTAGTTGAGTCTTGGTTGCTGTTGACAGGTCAATGGGAGGGATTTACCCAGGATGGTCAGTTGCAAGTTTGGCTGTTGCCACTGTTCACCAACCTCTGCTCTCCACAGAGGACTCCAGCTATGCAGGGGCAGGGTGGTGGTGCTCCGATAGGATCAGTAGCTGTCCATTGGTTGCTCAGTCCCTGTGGTTTTCTGGGTGGTGCAGGCCAAGGTCAGCCCCCACCTGTGTTTTGCTGAGAACCACTCAGCATGAGCTACAGAGCAATCTGAGATGGCTGCTACTTGTGCTGGGCTTAGAGATTCCAAGTTAAAGCCAAGCTGTGAATGTAGGGCTGGCTGCTCCTAGTGCTGTGCCTAAGGCCACTTAGCAAGACATATGGGGGTTCAGAGCTCACTGAGACTTGTTGTTGCTTGTTTCAGAGGATTTAGGAAGTTGTGAAGCTTGAGCCAAGATCAGTCATTCATATGGAAAAGCTATTGTTAACAACTGTAAACTGGGTGGGATGGAGCTTCAGGGGACCTCCAGGGATGGCAAACAGTGTTAACCAACTTAAGGGAGTCTCAGATACGGCAGAGGCCTACTGGCTCTATGGATCTGGCTGCCTTTCTTTCTGGCAAAAGCTGTCCCCCAGCTCTTACCTTGTTGCCAGACACATCAGTTCCTCCCTATATGTCACTGGTCCTTTCAAGCTGCTACCCTGGTGCTGGAGCTCAAATGTGGAAACTTTTGAGGGAACTTTAGCATGTGGAAACTTTAAGGGGAACTGCTTGGGATTCCAACAGTTTCACGAAGTGACTCAATCCCTGCTGGTTTTTCAGCCAGAAGTTATGGGGACTTACCTTCCTGGCACTGAAACCCTGGGCCACTGGGCCTGGTGTGGGGCTGGGACTCCTCACTCCCAAGATATCCCTCCTGAAATTGTATCCACCACAGGTAGATGTGGAACTAGCCCATTCTGCATCTTTGCCCTTCCTACCAGTCTGCATGGATGTGGTTTCTTTAATTCCGCACTTGTCAGATTTCCATTCAACTGCATTTCTGCCTGTTCTGAGTGCTGGTTGTTGTATAATTTAGTTGGGTTTTTTTATGTGGCTGTGTGGGGAAGTGAGCTATGTTTACCTATGTGCCATCTTCCCATTTCATATTTTTAAACTCCTTTGTATAAGCTAGGAACCAAAAGAAAAAACTTGATGGAGTATCTATTAGAAACCTGTAGCAAACACCACATTCAGCACTAAACACTAGCAGCATTGGTTTTGAAACCCAGAATAATACTACAATACCTGCTAATGATGCAATTTTTTAAGTCACAAATATCGGAATAGAAGAAAATCATTTCTTGCATATGATGAAATTGAAGGCCCAAGAGAACAAACTGAAAAGTAGTGGAACTGATAAGACAGCTTGGAAGGGTGATTGAGTACAAGATACAAACACGACAATGATTTCTCCCTCCTGCACTAGCACTAAGAATAAGAACGCCCTTTTCCCAGTTTTACTGAAAAATAATTTTATGTAAGGGTGAGGCATCCTGCATAGTGGTCTGTTTTACATATATTGTGAAGTGTTTAGAACATTTTTAACCCCGTTTATAATGATCATGCCATCTGGGATATAAAATCCAGGGGAGGAATGTTAAAAATTGTTGTGCTTCAAGAAGAAAACTAACAAACTGGGCACATGCCAAGGGCACATGCCAAGGACAAAAGGGGACTATATTTTTGAATAAGAAACTGCTATAAAAATGTCAGGCACTTCAGTCCAAACCCCAAGATGCTTATTTTGAAAAAAATAGAGATGATTTCAAAGTTTAGACAGAAGAACAGATACATAAATACACTCTAGCGGCAGTTAACAACAGGTATGCACTGAGAAATTCATCATCAGGCGATTTTATTGTTGTGTGAACCTGTGGAACGCACTTACTCATCCCAGGATGCTACAGCCTGTCACACACCTATTGCTCTAGGCTACAGGCCTGTACATCATGTTACTGCTCAAAATGACACAAGACTAAATGAAGCACAGAACACAATGCCATCAAGAGACATAGTGAATGGAGATGTCTGAGGCTGCTGCTAGTGGAACATGGCATATAAGTAGAAAGAGCTTACTGAAAAATATTGATACCTGGCTGGTGTAGCTCAGTGGATTGAGTGCGGGCTTGCAAACCAAACAACCACAGTCCAATTCCCAGTCAGGGCACATGCCTGGGTTGCAGGCCAGTTCCCAGCAGGGAACGCACAAGAGGCAACCATACATTGATGTTTCTCTCCCTCTCTCCTTCCTTTCCCTCTGAAGATATATAAATAAAATCTTTTTTAAAGGAAAGAAAAATTGATAAAAAGCATAGCATATACATAAAGCAATAACATAGTCATTTGTTATCATTACCAGGTGCTGTGTCCTGTACATGATGGCATGTGGTGCACTTACACGACCAGCAGAGCAGCAGGTGTGTTTACACCAACATCACCACAAACACAGCATGTGTGTGCTTGGTGTGACATTGCAATGGGTCACTATATCACCAGGCAATAGGAATTTGTCAGCTCCATTATAATCGTGTGGGGCCACCGTGATATTTGTGATTCCTTGTTGATGAAACATCATTACGTGGCACATGACTGTGTAGCTCAGACACTTCAGAAAAGGAAGCACAGGCCTAGCTGGTATGGACTGAGTGACATCCTATGAACCAATAGGTCGCTAGCTCGATTCCCAGTCAGGGCTCATGCCTGGGTTGCAGGCCAGGTCCCCAGTAGGGGAGTGAGAGAGGCAACCACACCCTGATAAACAAATAAATAATTTTTTTAAAAAATAGAAAATCAAACTGTATGGAAGTTCGACAACCAAGGAGTTAAAGAACAAACATTCATCCAGACCGGTAGGAGGGGCAGCAAGGACTCACCGCAAAGCAGGGCCTGGAAGACCAGGGCGGCAGGCAAGGTGGTGGCTGGTAACCGGGCTAGGTGGTGGGACTGTGCAGTCCCACATTCCCTTGCAGATAACTGGGAGGAACAACTAGGGTGCAAGTCAGACCACACGCCCAAGGCTTCACCACGGGGAGATAAAGCCTCAAAGCCTCTGACCTGTGGGGGTTGAGGCAGCAGCAGGAGAAACACAGCCTCACAGGAAAGTCCATTGGAGAGGCCCACAGGGTCCTAGAACATACACAAACCCATCCACCCAGGAATCAGCACCAGAAGGACCTAAGTTGCTTGTGGGCAGTGGGGGAAGCGACTGAAAACTGGTAGAGAGTGGAGCAAGTGGTAGTCTTCCCTGTAGTCCCTCCCCCACATACAGCGTCACTATGCAGCAAAGTGGATTGCCCCACCCAGGTAAACACTAAAGGCCTGCCCCTTACTACACAGGTGTGTTGAGACAAAAAAAAAAAAAATGGCTCAAATGAAAGAATACCTCAAAGATCCAGAAAGCATACAACTAAGCAACAAAGAGACAGCCAATCTACAAGGCACACAGTTCAAAACACTGGTTATCAGAATGCTCCAGAAACTCACTGGGTACTTCAACAGCATAAAAAAGACCCAGGCAGCAATGAAGGTCCCATTATGTAAAATAAAGAAAAATCTACAGGAAACCAACAGTTATGGGAAGGAAACCAGGACTCAAATCAACGCTTTGGAGCAAAAGGAAGAAAGAAACATTTAAGACTTCTACCAAGATGGAGGCGTAGGTGGAAAACACTGTGCCTTCTCCCACAACCAAGTTTAAAGACAACAAAGGTTTAGTAAACAAAAACGCAGCCAAAACACAGAAAATTGAACTATACGGAAGTACAACAACAACAACAACAACGAACCGTTCAACTGGACTGGTAAGAGGGGCAGAGCCAGCAGTGGAGCAGGGTCGTGCAGGAAAGATCCCCCAATCCAGGCACCCAGGCAGTCGTGGATACCAGGTGTAGGGTAGCAACAGGCGGACCCAGTGAGGGTGCAAGGCGGCAGGCTGACCATGGTCACACATTCGCACCCAGATAAACCAGGTGAAAAAGCGAGCAGTGAGACAGACCAAGGAAGCTCCAGCGACAGGAAGCAGCAGAGGGGGCCGCCATTGTTCCTCTTTGACCCCGCCCCCACATACAGCATCACTACCCAGCAACTGAGTTACCCCACCCTGGTGAACACTTAAGGCTCCGCTCCTCATATGTAACAGGAACGAACACTCCAAAATATGGCTCAAGAACTCAGAGCCCCAGAGCCGATAACTCTAAGCGAAAAAGAAATGGCGAACCTCTCAGATGCACAGCTCAAAATACTGGTGATCAGGATGCTCACAGAACTGGTTGATTTTAGTCACAAATTAGAGAACCATATGAAGGCTAAACTAATTGAAATGAAGGGGAATGCACAGGAAACCAATAG
Organism: Sturnira hondurensis; assembly: GCF_014824575.4. Lineage (NCBI taxonomy): Eukaryota > Metazoa > Chordata > Mammalia > Chiroptera > Phyllostomidae > Sturnira > Sturnira hondurensis. The sequence continues at coordinate 219,481 of NW_028080334.1, read as the reverse complement.
TGATGGAAAGGAAACTGGGACTCAAATCAAGGGAGTGGACCAGAAGGAAGAAAAAAATAATCAAACAGAAAAATATGAAGTAACAAGAATTCAAAAAAATGAGGAGAGGCTTAGGAACCTCCAGGACATCTTTAAACATTCCAACATCCGAATTATAGGGGTACCAGAAAGGGAAGAGGAACAGCCACGAGTGGAAAACTTATTTGAACAAATAATAAAGGAGAACTTTTCCAGTCTGGCAAAGGAAATACACTTCCAGGAAACCCAGAAAGCTCAGAGAGTCCCAAAGAAGGACCCAAGGCACATCATAATGTACCCATTGGACCCAACAAGGAACACACCAAGGCACATCATAATTACATTAGCCAAGACCAAAATGAAGGAGAGAATCCTAGAAGCAGCAAGACATAAGGGAACAGTCACCTACAAAGGAGTTCCCATAAGACTGTCAGCTGATTCCTCAAAAGAAACCTTACAGGAAAGAAGGGGCTGGAAAGAAGTATTCCAGGTCATGAAAGGCAAGGACCTACATCCAAGATTTCTCTACCCAGCAAAATTTTAATTTAGAATAGAAGGGCAGATAAAGTGCTTCCCAGAGAAGGTCACGTTCAAGGAGTTCATCATCAATAAGCCCTTACTATATGAAATATTAAAGGGACTTATCTAGGAAAAGGAAGATAAAAAACATGTACAGTGGGATGACAGCAAACTTGCAATTACTAACAACCACACCCAAAACAAAAACAAAAACAAACTAAGCAAACAACTAGAGCAGGTACAGAACCACAGAAATGGAGACCACATGAAGGGTTATCAACAGGGGAGTGGAAGGGGGAGAGAGGGGGAAAACATACAGAGAATAAATCACATAAATGGTGGGTAGAAAATAGACAAGGGGAGGTTAAAAATAGTATAGGAAATGGAGTCCTGGCTGGTGTAGCTCAGTGGATTGAGCGCAGGCCTGCGAACCACATGATCACAGTTCGATTCCCAGTCAGGGTACATGCCTGGGTTGCAGGCCAGTTCCCAGCAGGGGACTCACGAGAGGCAACCATACATTGATATTTCTCTCCTTCTCTCCTTCCCTTCCCCTCTAAAGATAAATAAATAAAATCTTTTTTTTAAAAAGAATAGTATAGGAAATGGAGAAGACAAGGAACTTATATGTACGACCCATGGACATAAACTAAAGGGGGGAATGGGGTGGGAGGGCCGTACATGGTGGAGGGGAATAAAGGAGGGGAATGGGACAATTGTAATAGCATAATCAATAAAATACATATTTTTGAAAAAACAAAGAAAAGGAAGCACAGTCGGAAGGGGGTGCTCACACAAATGTGCTGTGTGTGTGAGCAGATAAGTAGGTCAATGGAACATAACAAAGGCAGGCCCAGTGTTGTACAGAAATGTACTAAGTAATAAAGATGCCACTTCACCTGGGGGGAAACCAGTGCTTTTTCTAAACAGTGGTATGACATTTGCCTCCCATTGAAAATTTTATATTCCCTTAAAACACACACATGTACACACACTCCTAATTAATATCAATAAAACAAAACATATAGAGTATTAGAAAAAGATAACAGGGATTTTTGTATAATATTCTTATCATTTAAATCATATTTTTATTCTTAACATAAAACAGATCTCAGAAGCTATAAAATAAATTGTTGGCATATTTATCTGCATGAAAATTTTACATCTTTCTAAGATGAAAGATACCATAAATAAAGTTAAAACACAAACAATGGGTAAAATACCTGCCTCAATTATTACAGACAACACAGGCAATCATTCTAATCAATACCCAAAATAGTTGAAGAATGACTACAACGTGGTAAGAAAAAGTAAACAATCCAATATAAATATAAACATGAGATAGAGCAGACAACTCACAGACCAGAAATACAAATAGACTATGAACATGGTAAGAATCTCAACTTTACTAGGGATAGGAAAAGGCACACTAAGATAAATTAAGACGTCACATCAGTATTTATTAAAAGTTTTTACAGCCCTGGCTGGTGTGGCTCAGTAGATTGAGTGGGAGCCTGTGAACCAAAGGGTCCCTGGTTCAATTCCCAGGCAGGGCACATGCCTGGGTTGTGGGCCAGGTCCCCAGTAGGGGGCTTGAAAGAGGCAACCACACACTGATGTTTCTCTCCCCTTTTTTTCTCCCTCTCTTCCCCTCTCTCTAAAAATAAATAAGTAAATAAGGTCCTTTAAAAAAATAAAATAAAAAATAAAAGTTTTTACAGAGATGGACACATTGAACCCTGCTTCGAGAAGTACAAATAGGCACAGTATTTTAGGAGGGTCGTTACCAGAACCCTAACCTGTACATTCCCTGTTATTCAGAAACACCCATCTTTTCCGAAGACATAAATACACAGAACACATCCACCATGGCATTTTTTTGTAACAATGAATTTCCACGTATCAGAAACCAAGACAGAGAAGACAGAAACAGGGCAAGGGCAACAGGAATGGAGCAATGTGGAGTGACTGTGAAGGCTTCAGGGCCAAGTCTGAGCAGGCACACTGTGCTCTTGACTAGGCCTTGCCACGCCTCCCTGGAGCCGGTTCTCAGAACTGCACCCAGGCACAGTAGGGCTTGCACCTCCCCAGGTGTGTGGTCACCTGGAAACTCGGCCTCCCGGTTAGGCTTGTGGGCTCAGAATTGCACAGTGAGGAGCTGGGTCTCCTTGCTTCCTACTTTCTGAGAGGAGGTCTCCTCTCCTTCTAGTCTCTTCCTCCCACCTCCATTCTCCCTCATGGGGTCTGCTGCATAGGGGGTGCGCTGTTCCAGCTGTGGCTGAGGACTGCAGTCCAAGGAGCAGAGGAAAGGGTCCTGGTTGGCCACCCACATCCACCACCATTTCCCTGCCTCCCAACAGCCCCAGCCCAACGGCTGGCAAACATTTTAGTCCCCTCCAGAGAAGGTCAACTCTGCATTATGTTCCCCTTTTGTTTTTCCCTCCAGAGAAGGTCAACTCTGCATTATGTTTCCCTTTGGTTTTTCCCTGAGGCAGTTACTCTAAATGGCTTGATGCTTTTCTCAAACTTGGGAAGGGGCCACTGTTTGCTCTCTTGGACCTTGTGAAGGGAACATACCTGCTCAACTTTAGCTGGGGATTTGTACACTTACTGGGTCCCAGATCCCACAGTCCAAGTGCAGATCTGATTGAAATAACCGACTCAGGTTATCAATGTTGTTCTTAAAGTCTTTATAGTGACACTGTCAAACTTACTTAGATGTGCATAGAGCTAATCCTGGAAGAGCAAAGAAGACAGAAGTGTCTCCTACAAAGGGTCCCTAGAGAAAGAAGAAGGTCCTTTGGGTGAAATAATCAGTCCATTTAAAAAAATTATTGTGTCTGAAGCCCAATTTCTCTGGCAACATTTCCTCAGTGACCCCATTCTATTCTGGCTCCACCCATGATGGGCTGGGCCCAAGGCAGTGGCCAGGGCCCAGTGCTGGGGGGGGGGTGGGGGGAGCAGCCGGGCAGGGGCAGTTTGTGTGGCCAGCCCGATGGGTGTCAAATCTCCTGAGGGTCAGAGTCAGGGCCCTTTGCAGAAAGGCCGTTTCTAGACTAACAATTTCTCAAAGTATATTTTTTTCAAAATTACAATATAAGTCACTCAAATATAAAATAAGCATCTGTCAAAGATTTTATTCAACCCATTAATTTATGAAGGGACCAGTAAAATGATAGAAACTGATTGAGAAAGCACCTGAGGAATTGGATATTTAGAAGAAGCTTAATACAGAAATGTTGGGATAAGATTGCTGGCCTTTACAGAGTTGGTTGATATCCCATAGGACAATATATTTGGAGCTATTTTTTTCCACTAGACAGAAATTATAGGCAACTCTACTGCAAACAAATCTGCAGGTTAGATACGCACGAAGCCTGGGACCCTCAGATACTAGTAAACAGTGGCTGAAAAGTCCACCGCAATCAGTACATAAGCCTCGGTGGGGCCAGTGCCCCACACAATGCTGGAAACACACGTTGCCCAACTTTTGGCCTTATTTAGAAATTTTAAATAATTTTCTCTCAAAATGGTTTCCCTCTGAAGGAACAAACAGGTCCTGTTGGTTTGACAAGGCAGCCAGGGGAGGGTGTGGCTGACACAGAGCAGCCCTCCTAGAGTTGGGGAAGGCCTCACGTCCTTGGGGGTGAAGCACCATCTTTAAGGAACTCCCTCATCGTTTTTCTCCATTACAGCCTCTTCATGTAACTCGGTCTCTGGCAAACTCTGAGTCTGGGCTGGCTCTTTGAAAAAGCATCATCAAGGTGCATCCTCCAAAGCCTGCCCACTGCCCCTCCAAGTGGACAGGACTCTTGACCTCCCTGTTCCCTCAGGGCCCACATTTGGCTGGTGGCACCTTCTTCTCTCCACTGCATGAGGCATGGAGCCCAAGTTCCCTTCCCAGCTACTTATGCAAGCTAAGAGAGGATGCCGCTTAGTTCTTTAATACAAAGGAATTCCTCAAAGGTGGGAAATGCCCCTTGACCTTGGAGAGTTCATGCTGGTGGGGCAGTGGAAGGGTGTCTATGGTTCTTTGCACCCCTTAGACCCCTCAGGACCCAGCTAGAGATGAGGGTCTGCAGCTCAGGGAGGAGTCGGTGGGCTTCTCCCTCTCGCTCAATGTGTGAGTGCCCCTCACCACCCATGTGACAAAAAGCCTGATGGTGGGCACTATGGCAGCTGACAGGCACAGAACTGTTGGTCTGACTTCCTTGGAGAAAAACAAAAGAAGGTACATAACAAGGGACGGTCAGTGCCCACTGTTAGGGTGGGCAGGGATAGGAGGAAGCTCTGGCTGGACTTTGCCAAGATGGACATCCTCACAGTAACCTGAATCTGAGGAAGAGACCACCAATGCTGTATTGCTGCTTTGTTCAGAGGCCACCAATCCCCAGCTCCCACGGGGAGCCAACAAAAATTAAATCCCACGACATTTCCTGCTTGGGTGTGACTTCCCCCGGACTCACTCTGCAGACCAGGGGAACCTCACCCAGGGCCACAAACTCCAATAAAGTTCTTTACTGCCTGACTTTATGGCTGATTGGCATTTCTTTCTCGGCAGAGCCTGAGAAAAACCTTTCACCCACACTTTGGGCTGGTGGGGGGAGAGGCTGCAAAATGAGTGCCTCTGTTCCTTCCATCCCTGAATGGTGCAGACCAAACACCATTTCTTAATGACAGCCTCCTCTTCTGTGGGTCAACCCATGTGACTGGCGGGTGTTCTTTGTGAGGAAGAGTCTCTCCTGGTGTCCTGAGAATGCCCCAAGTGCCAAGGAGTCCTGGTGACTGAACTCCAGGGTCCAGAATTGTAGGGGGGGGGAGTGGAATACAGTCACATAAAGACACTTGCAAATGTGCCCCATGAGACACTTATACAAGTTCCAACTATCGGGCAACTTGAAGAGACAAAGAGGTGCCTGCACAGAGAGGGGGAGCTGACCCGAGACGACGCTGGAAGAGGCTGTCGTGGGGTGGGTGTTCCACAGCGAGTCCCTTCCCACTTAGAGCCCCCCGGGAGTCCATTCTTTCTAGACACGGGCTTCTGTGTATTTCTGGAGGCCTCAGAGTGAGGGTGCCTGGATGTGCAGGTGCAGGCAGGTGGGGTCTGCCCGGATCCTAGCAGGACTGCACCTGGGGAGGCAGGAGTGGACTGTACCTGCTGCCTTTGCATCCTTGTTTCGACAGCCTCACCTTAGCCTGGCTGCCAGGAGGAGCCCAGGGGAAGGGGGATGAGAAACCAGGACTCCCATTTCCTAATAGCCCCTCCATTCAGTTGCCCTTTTCTTCTTTGGCCTGAATTGCTCCAGATCCTTCAACATACAAAGGGCTCTTGGATGCTCATTGAGCAACCTGTGTGGCATGAAAGGACCTTTGCAATTTGGTCCTTCTGTTCTTGCACCTGTGATTTTCATACACTCTCCCAGTGAGGCCCTAGTCTTTCCCTACCCCACACACGCTAACACCTCCCTCAGCTGAGAAGGGCTCTCCCCTCTCGGTGCCCTTATTATTTCCCTGACCCTGCTCTTCGGTCAGTGTGCGTGTTAAGTTTTCAATTAGCAATAATCGCGCCTCGGATAAACCTCATTGGCTACGATACTGCCACTGCGCAAAGCTGTGTGTGCGTGTTAAATTCAATCTGTCCCTAAGCCCTCCTGTGTCTCCCAGCCCCAGGGACCGGCCCCCACCACTTGAGCTCACCACTCAGCCCCCTGTGCTGCCCTAGGTCATCCTTGTGCGAGCATAAGCCCAGGATGCGCACACTGGCCGCCAGGACAGGAAGTGCCTCCACTGCACCTGCTCACCCAGAGCTGGGCACCTGCCCAGGCCCCTCCCCAAACAGCAGGCCCTTATGCAGTCTNCCTACCCCACACACGCTAACACCTCCCTCAGCTGAGAAGGGCTCTCCCCTCTCGGTGCCCTTAGTATTTCCCTGACCCTGCTCTTCGGTCAGTGTGCGTGTTAAATTCAATCTGTCCCTAAGCCCTCCTGTGTCTCCCAGCCCCAGGGACCGGCCCCCACCACTTGAGCTCACCACTCAGCCCCCTGTGCTGCCCTAGGTCATCCTTGTGCGAGCATAAGCCCAGGATGCGCACACTGGCCGCCAGGACAGGAAGTGCCTCCACTGCACCTGCTCACCCAGAGCTGGGCACCTGCCCAGGCCCCTCCCCAAACAGCAGGCCCTTATGCAGTCTCTGGAGCTGTGTGTCCCACAGGTGCCACTGCCATGTGCCACTGCTCTGACCCATCCCCTAGGGAGGATGTGAGGTGCAGCCAGGCGGCTGGCCCCTTGATAGACTGCACTTCTGTCTCGCCACCACCAAGGTTGTGCGGTGGCCTGTGGCACAACGGGGAGCAGTGGGGTGATGGCTGCTGCTTCTTTTTTGCCCTCCACTCAATGGGAGAGATCCCAGGACAGTGCCCCACTGAACTGCCACGTTGTGTGTGAGCAGCTCTTGCTTTTTACTTAGGGCGATGGCCCCAGGCTGTCTATGTCCTGGCCCTGAAGAGGAGGGGAAGGCTGGTTAAGAGTTGGGCACCAGGTCATTCCTAACCCCCAGCTGGAGATATTTCAGGCCAGGCTGTATCTTTTGCAGTGATGGTGAGGATCTAGGGGCCAACTAGGGGGTGGCCATCCTGTCTCCCTGGAGCCCCAGACCCCAGGCAGCCAGCTGAGCATTCCCTTCCCACAGCCCACCGCTCTGCGCATCTGCAGTTTGCAGTCTCCACAAAACTCTCAGATACCTTTCCCCTCTTTTTAAGACCTTCGAGGGACATTTTCCTTGGAAATTTCATCCATGATTTGCCTCACAGAGACAGGATGTGACAGGGACTTCCTCCTTTTGTCTATCTTTCTTGGTTTGTATAGCAAAGAGCAGAGCGAGCAGCATGTGTCTTAAGGTGGAAGGTGCGTGAGAAATTCTGTCACACCCGCTGGTCCCCCCAACTAGGACCAAGACTCCTTACAACGATCATCTCCTTTGCAAGGGAGCTGGGATCAGCAGGACTCATCTGCCATTTCAGACTCTCAGCTGCAACCTGCCAGGTATGTGGCTTGTTCTCAATGCCTGCCTAAACGTCCAGCTTCAGAAGTGGAAAGCAGAAAGACATGGCTTTTGGGGACAGTGCAGATGGGTCGCCCCATCTTCCTAGCGGGGCCTGGCTGCAGGGTAGGGTGTGCAGAGTGTGGCCACAGGAGATGCCCAGTCAGGCAGTCCTGCCTGAGGAGGCAGGAATCTGATGGGTCCATTTTTCCTTCTGCCTCACTGAGGGTCCCTTCTCAGGGAGGTTCATCTCCTTTAGAGACGAGGGGCAGAAACCCTCTTGTGAGCCTCCTGAAATCAAGCCAAAGCCAGCAGCGAGCATCAGTCACCAGCGGTGGACAGCCACGCACTGAGCGGCACTGAAGGAGGAAAAGGTGCCAGAGTGAGAAACTGCACTGTGGGGCTCAGGGCCTGGGGCACTGGGAGTGGGCAGGGTTGAAGCACACGGCTGCTGCATAGCCCAAGCTCGCCAAAGTAGCAAAAGCAAAAGTAACCTGCGCAGAGATGCTCAGGAGCAGAGGGACTGGCGGTTAAGAGAGAGCATCAGGTGTTTTTCAGGAGCTGGAGGTGCAGGAGGAGAAAACTGGTGTGGGGTTGGAGCAGGGCCAGCGAGACAATGAGGAAACGGGCTTCCCCAGGGGTAGAGTGGCAGCATTTCTTCAGCACCAGTGTGCACGACCCTTATTCTTTCCCCAGTCTTCAGGAGGGACCTGCGGGAGACTCTCTGGAGAGCAGGGAGAATGTGCCTGCCAGCAATGCTCAGCTGCAGCCCAAGACTCTGTTTCTGGTCGTCCTCCCCTTCATGGGCTCCTCCATCGTCCTCTCCCTCCCCCCCACCCCAGATGGACTCCCTCTGATTCAAAGCTTTCTAGGCATGTTGTTGAGGGTTGGGAGCAAAGCGACCACAGCTCAAGTGCCTTCTGTTCTAGAAGACACTGCCCACAAGCTTGAAAGGAGACTCGGGTTTTGAGTGGGGTTTTTACATTTTTGTTCATTTGTTGGTTGATTTGTCTTGGGGCCGACACCTGGGGACTTAAGCCTCTTCAGTGCACCTGAGATGCTATCGGGCCAAGTGCTGTGCTGTGTGGCCAGGCGGTCCCTAATTGGGGTCATGATGGACCAAGGGACAGGAGACTGAGGGTGTGCCCAGTCCTGACACATGGCACAGGAGATGAGGAATTTGGATTCCAAGAAGTGCAGAGCTTGGGGTGAACCCTGACTCCACCACCACCTAGCTGTGTGTGAGCAGGTCACCCAGCCTCCTTGTGCCTCAGTTTCCTTGTCTGTGATTTGGACCTCTGGCAATGATAATCTAATCCTTATGGTACAGTTAAGTGATTGGTAGATACTAAGTTCTCAATTTTCACTAATTTTTTATTGTTCTTTGAGTGTGTGTGTGTGTGTGTGTGTGGCCTCCTCCTCCTGCAGCCTCCGTGACAGAAATCACATGGGTGGTTCATGTCACTGGCTGGGTGGCTCAACCGGTTGGAGCATTATTGTCCCATACACCACAAGGTTGCAGGTTGCAATTGATTCATGTTTCTCTCTCTGTCTCTCTCTCTCTCTCTCACACACACACACACACACAAACACAGGTGTATCACAACAGACAACTGTGGTCCTGCAGTAATTTCAGGGTCTGGAACACACTGACCCAACCCGCAGCAGTGGCAGCCTCCCTTTCCCGGGGATGTTGGGGCCAAGCTGTGGGCCAGTTGAGCCAGGGCTGCAGCAGGAGGACTCATGCTAACAATCAATGCAAGTCTGGACTAATTCCTCAGGACCCAGCCAATCCCAGGGGATCTGTAAGGTGTGCTGGGCCCCCCTCATCTTTGGAGGGACTTGTCAGGTGCTGATAGACCTTTGTGGCTTTGACCTCCTGGAGCTCTAGGTCAAGAGTCCAGAAGAAATGACTGAGACCCAAAGAGAAAAGAAAGGGACAGGGAGAGGGAGAGAAAATGCAAAGCCAGCGTGCACCCCCTGCTCTGGGGGTCTTCACTGCTGATTTCCAGGCCTGACACATACACACTCCTGCCAGCAGCCAGAAAGGGGAGAGGCTGGACCACCTGGCTGCAGCCTGGACCTCGGTACAGGCCTCTGTCTGCTGGTGCAAATAGTCATTCCAGTAGCTGCTGGCCATTGAAACAGCCAGGACCCCTCCAGAAGGGACTCGGCCTCCTTCCCTACAAACACACCTACTGAAGTGCAAATCAAGCCAGTCCACCTTGCCTCCCTCCGCCTTCCCACCTGCACGTGAGCTCCAGAGAGCAGGGCCCCTAGCCCCCCGCCCACTCTCTCAAAGTGATCACCTCTACAGCCTTTCTATTTTCATCATCCCAGGTCCTTCCAGGTCAGGGGTCCCCTGGGGAGTCTCCCCTGTCCCATGAAGTCACTCACTCCTGCTCTGCCAGTTTTATGACAAATGACCCAGCATCTTTCAAGTCCTTCACCTAAACCAGGGGTGTCCAATGTGTGGACCACAGGCCACATGCAGCCCAGGATGGCTGTGAATGTGGCCCAATACAAAATCGTAAATTTATTTAAAACATTATGAGATTTTTTTGTGTGTGTGACTGCATGTCATAATGTATTCAATGCATGGCCCAAAATAACTCTTCTTCTTCCGGCGTAGTGAAGAGACGCCAGAAGCCTGGGCACCCCCAACCCCTGCCAGTGGCATTGCTGACAGTGCAGCAGGGGCCCTGCAGCCACAGGTCCCCAGAGCACGCGCTGAGTCACAGGCCTGTGGACAAAGAAAACCAAACAGTGGTGTGGAGTGGCCAAAGGAAGGACAAGGGAGGAAGAGGATGCTGAGAGTAGGCACTTGTTGGGGCTCCCCTCTCCCCCAGGGGTGCTATGAGGACGTGAAGGCAGAGGTGTGGCAGCCCTGGAAGACCATGGGGAGCGGCTGTTTGCAGAGTGATGGAGCAGAGGGAGGAGGTGCTGACTTTTGGTCGCAGCACCCAGCCGACCCACAGCGGGTTAGCGGCCCTGCGAGTTGACATTGGTTTCTTCCATTGTCTGAGCAAAGAAATTGAGGTTCAGCCAGTTACAAAATCTGCCTAAAGTCCCAGAACTAAACAAAGGACAACTATGGAGAGTATTGCATATCTGCCGAGATGTTTTGGCTGCTCACACTCACTGGCTTTCAGACTGTGAGACATTCTGTGGGTCCCAAGGGGGTGTCAGGAGTAGGAGAGGACAGCCCTCACCTGTCCCGGGGCTGGGTTTCCTGGGGCACAGATCGGGGGAGGGGGGTGCTAGATGGAAGCGCACCATCACTGTGGCCTCAAAGATGCTATAGACTCAGGGACACTCACCAGCTAACTCCTGGAGGCCACACCTGAGGTTCCAGAACTGGAGGAAGATGGCCCAGGTGTGAGTAAAGCTGGCCATCAGCTGCCAGAACTGCGTCCCATTCCTGAAAGATCAGAACGTCATGTTTGTTCCTCTGTTTTGTGGACCTGACCTTGCAAGCCAAAGGAAGTGGGAACAAAGTGGGGCTGGGAGCATAAAAATGCATGTGGGAGTTTTCATAGCTTTCTCTTTGTTTGTAGATAGTCACTATATCCCAGCGGTGTGACACAGTACACCGTGTGGCTCTATTTATGGCTCTAAAACAATATGAAACTCAGAAGCCACTTCCTCTGGGACCCTTTGGCTCTGCAAGGCCAAGTGAAGCCAGTGAAGCAGTCAGCAGTGCTGCCTAGTAAAATTAGAAGCAGCTCTCACATCCGGTTGCAGTTTAAAAGAAACCAGGCATGGGGCTTCGTAAGAACCAGACAAAAGATAACTGAGGCACTGACAGACCTCTGGCCTGACAGGCCCCGGTGCCAGTTCCCCTGCGTCACCCCAGTGTCTCGGTTTCCCTCTGCAGGTGGCCTCACTGCTGAAGAGATGGTGGGCTTCCCAGCCTCCCTGGACTCCTTTGGGTGGGTGCCTCGGACCAGCGGTCTCTTGTTCCACATCCTCCTCCTCCTCCAGCCTGGGAAGCTGAACTCAGGTAGTGCATCCCACCTGCAGCCCAGCCACCCAGGACATGAGCACATCCACCTCTGCCCACAAGATCAAGGGCAGCTGGTCAGAGTAGCATCAGACCCTGAGTCTTTGCTCTCAACTTTGCCCACAACTCCTGCAGGTGCTCGCAGGGCCAAGATGGTGTAGCCATGCCAGGTGCTAGTATTTAGAGATTTCCCTCCCAGTGGTGCCCCTGGCCAGTGCTCCTCCACCATCTCAGCCACCCAGCATTCCCACATACCCCCACGACCCCACAGCTCTCATGCATGGCAGGGGCAGAACAAGAGGGTGCCCAGAAACTCTGATCGGTCTGTGCTTGGGCTGAACCAGTTGGAAAATACTCATAAATCCACCTGTGCCGTTGCATGTGATCAGGCTGCAGGAGAAGTGTACCCGAAGATTCAGGAGTACAGCTAAGAAAGTTGTTTGTTTTTTTCCAGAAAGCCAGGAAGAGCTATAGAAGCAGGAATTGTTTGAGCAGAGATTTGCAGGATCCATCTTATCTAGGAAGATGATGGATGGAGGGTAAACTGAGACAGGATGCACCCAGGGATACAGCCAAGCACCACATGTGGGGGAGAAAAGCTGGAGAGGGAAGCTGACTGGAAGGGTGTTGGGTCTCCACCCAGTGGCAAGAAGGGGTCTCAAATGTGGTGGGCAAAGGAAGGCACTGCCCTGCTCCACCCGCAAAGTGAGAGTGGGAGGGATTCCCTGAAGGGAGAGCTCAGGGCGAGGTTTTAGTCAACCTTGAGGGCCACATAGTTTTTAGCTGAGCTTCAAAAACAGGAAAGGGGGTGCACAGAAGGCAGAGTGACCAGGGCAGCCCGCAGGGCAGCAGGGCCCGGAGCACCGTGGCACTGCAGCAGTAAGTGACTTTCATGGAGATTGCAGAAAACAGACTAGCTTGGGGGACTGCAGGGACCAGATAGAGACACCATCAAAGAGGACGATCGAATGGCAGATCCTGGAGAACAGAAATCTGTAAGGCAGGGTTTGACCTTTAGAATAAAAAGAAAAACCAAGCAAGAAGCCCCACAGATTGTTTTTTGGTATGGAAGCTATGAACATGCACGCTATAAAAACAGGAAAAGCAGACAAAGAAAGCATCTGTTCCCACTATGCAGAAATTACCAATTCATTTCTTTCAAGACAATTACTTGTGCAAGACACCCAACAGACTCAGGCTGTCCTGTCGAGCATCTCACCTTCCTCATTTGAAGGGCTTGCTGTAGATTTCTGAGCTACAAAACTTTCATGGAGAGCTGGTTTTGGCCATTATTCTGGCTTCTTGTCCTAGAGGAGCTCCAGGTGATTGGCCCCGAGGCGTCCGTCCTGGCGCACGTGGGGGAAGAGGTGGAGTTCCAGTGCCACCTGCCCGGTTACCAGAGCACAGAGCAAATGGAAATCCGCTGGTTCAGGAGCCAGGCCTCGGAGGTGGTGTACCTGTTCCCGGAGCGACAGGAGCTCCCCGGGCAGCAGATGGCACAGTTCAGGAACAGGACCAAACTCTTCAAGGACGACATCGCGGATGGCACCGCGATCCTGCAGCTCCGCCGCGTGATCCCCGCCGACGAGGGCCCCTTTGGGTGCCGCTTCCGCTCCAGCAGCTTCTCTGGGGAAGCTGTTTGGGAACTGGAGGTAGCAGGTGCGTGGCCTGGTGGAGCGCCAGCTGGAGGGCGGGTAGGGGCGTGCGCAGGGGAGGGTCAGTCTGGACGGAGCTGCTTTGCTTCGAAGTAGATACGGAAGCCCAGGCAACAGGGGAATTGCTCTACTTTAAACAATAATAATAATTTTAAAAGAAAGATCCATTAGAAAATGGAAAAACTGTTCAAGAAAAAAGATACACAAATGGCCGTTAAACATATGGAAAGATGATCAATTTGGCTCATAACGGGGGGCGGGGGGGAGGCAAATTAAAGCCACGGGGACATGCAATCAATTCTTTACCTCCCGTACTGGCAAAACTTAAAAAATTAGACCCCACACCCTTGGAAAGGCTGTGGGGGAGCAACTAGCCTGCTCTGCACCATGCTGACCAAGTTCAAAGTTAAAATGCTTCAGCGCCTGGGAATTTGGCAACGACAGGATTGTCTGTGCGCCTCCCTTTTGAACACCAATCCCCCCTCTAGGAGTTTGCCTCAAAGGTACATCTCCCACAGCTAAACGTGGAAAAGGCAGGTGTATAAGTTTAAGCTTTGTAGCATTGCTTGTCGTTGCAAATCAGCGGAAATAACCTGATTGAGCAAACGAGGGCGCTGACCGTGTACAGCCCATCGCACGCGGAGCGATCCACACTGGGCAGCTGAGAACATGAGGCAGAGCTCCATGAACGGGTGATTTCTAGGTTGTCGCTAAGAGAAAAGGAGTGAGATGCGTAAGAAGGTCTGTAGTTCGTAAACGTCTGTGTAAGAAAGAAGGAAAAACACAAAGGAAACACAGGGAGGATAAACCAGGAACTCATGAAAACAGTGACGTAAGGGAGGCGGAGCACTGGGATGGCAAGGATGAGAAAAGTCTGGGGCTTTCCTGACAAACTTTGTTTTTTCCAGTACTGGCATTTAAACCATATTAATGTTTTGCATGTTTAAAATATAGAGCCAGCCCTTCGAGGATGGAATGGTAAAGGAGTGCGTGTATCACAAGCATTGCACTTGAGCTCTGGGGGGATTCAGGAGAGGGAGAAGACCGTCTGTTGAAATTGGGGGGGAAATTATTCTTCTTTCTCCGGGACTGTCCCTTGCATAATATGACTAAGTGTCAGTAGCCCTTTTGAGTCAAATGGACCCTCTCCATATTTCCAAATGTTCCTCAGGGCTAGTACTGTCCCCACATGTCACCACCGGAACAGCCTGTCATTTACAGGCCACAGGTGGGGGCTATGAGCCCCCAAGTATGAGAAGAGAAGTCACAGTTCATGATTCCTTATGGTGACTGCAAACGATGAGTTTTACCCCCAACTTCTGGGAAGGAGCCTAATTTTTCCCACTCCTCCCGCCTCTCTCCCAGGGATGGGGTCAGACCCTCACATCTCCCTTGAGGGCTTCAAGAAAGGAGGCATTCAGATGCGATGCAGCTCCAGTGGCTGGTACCCCAAGCCCCAGGCTCAGTGGAGAGACCATCGGGGACAGTGCCTGCCTCCTGAGTCTGAAGCCATCACCCAGGATGCCCAGGGCCTGTTCAGTCTGGAAACATCGGTGGTTGTCCAAGAGGGGGCACACAGCAATGTGTCCTGCTCCATCCAGAACCCCCTCCTCTTCCAGAAGAAAGAGTTCGTGGTCCAAATAGCAGGTCAGTGGGTGCTGGCTCACCTTCATCTTCCTAACCATCACAGTTTCCATGTCCATTGTCCCAACAGCTATCTCTAAGGACACAATGGTACAGGGCTTGGCTGTGTACAACAGGGGTATGACATTCATTGTCACTGGGGGCCACATCAGCCTCAAGGCTGCCTTCAAAGGGCCAAATGTAATTTTAGGACAGTATAAATGTCACTACTCCTTAACTGGGGGCAAGGAAGAGTGACAAGACCTGGTGGGGTGTGTGTGTGGATTTAGAAGTGGTGGATCAGGGAAGAAGTCAGTTAGGCAAAGAGTTTGGAGGTGAGGTTATTTTCTAACGTCAGAGTCTTTTCATGAGGCGCCCACTGAAAGGTTTAATGTTCACAACTCTAACCATTTTAAGTCTTGAGGACAAACCCAACCTATGGGCCAGGTCCCACGTGGGTCCAAATTAATAGTTATATTACAATCACAGAAAGGAGTCTCACCCTTGTAAGTTATAACTTGTCCTCAGGTAGGACGACTCGACAGTACACACAGGTCATTCAAAATACAGCTGGTGCCCTGGCTGGCGTAGCTCAGTGGATTGAGCGCGGGCCTGCGAACCATACAATCGTGGTTCAATTCCCAGTCAGGGCACATGCCTGGGTTGCAGGCCAATTCCTGGCGGGGGACTCATGAGAGGCAACCATACATTGATATTTCTCTCCTTCTCTCCTTCCCTTCCTCTCTAAAGATAAATAAATTAAATTAAAAAAATACAGCTGGTAATTGGGGCAGCCATATGAGCTAGCTAATTTTCTTCCTCCAAATGAAAGATAAAACATTTCATATCTTTTTGATAACAATGTAGTTATACCCAGGCTGGTGTGTCTCAGTGGATTAAGCACCAGCCTGTGAGCCAACAGGTCACAGGTTCGATTCCCAACAGGGCACATGCCTGGGTTGTGGACCAGGTCCTTGGTTGGGTGTGTGCAAGAGGGAGAAAAAAAAAAGAATGTAGTTACAACTTGGAGCCAGTTAAACCCCCAGGACACAGAGATGGAGGCGCTTTCTCCAGGGTGTTTACATTTTGAGAAAACTGCTCCTGAAGAGAAACATTCCTAAAATGCAAAGCTGACAACAGGCTTATTTATCTTTCAAGAGGATTTGCATACATCTCAACAGGATGGAAAAAAGATTTACAAGTTTCTCTAAGGAAATGGTTTAAGAAAGGGGAAGTCTCTTTCTCTTTTTGCATCAGGGAAATTCCAATTTTTTTCTTTTTAGATTTGTGTTCATCCTTTATAAAGGGTGGGAAGCACAGGGATATCCGTTCGGGGGCATTCAGGTCTAGGGAACAGCAAATGCAAAGGACCCGAGATGGGAATGTGTGTGGTTACTGGAGGAGCAGGAGGTGGAACAGGAGGGAACAGGGACAAGATCAAGGGCAGCTGGTCAGAGTAGCATCAGACCCTGAGTCTTTGCTCTCAAACCCTAGGTCAATGCTTAGTGAACCGTGTGTGGTGAAGGACCAATCAGTTGTGGACCAATAGCTTTGCACCAGACAATAAAAACACAGTTAAGAAATTTTTCCTAAAAAACACAAGAGCACAGTGAGCTAAGTGAAATAAGCCAGACACAAAAGGATGAATATTGTACGATTCCACTTTTATACCTAGAGCAGTCAATTCACAAGGTGGAAGGTAGCCGAGAAGTTCCCAGGGTCTGGGAGGAGAGGAAATGGGGAGTTCGTGTTTGAAGGGGACAGAGAGGTTCCAGGTGGGGAAGGTGAAAACAGTTCTGGTGGCGATGGTTGCACAACGTGAATGCCCTTAATGCCACGGAACGGGACACTTAAAAAATGGTTAAAAAGGTGCATCTTAAGTTATGTATATTTAACAACAATAAAGAGGAAAAATATTTTAAAAGACCACTGAGGTAAGGGCATCAATTTTTAAAATAATTTCCTTCAACAGGCACGAAATTGCTCTATTAAGTTGCCACAAGCGTTTCTAAGGGGTTAGTCTCACTGGTCACCTGTTGACCGCCTGCAGAGGCCTCCCTAGGGAACCTGAGGAGGAGTGAAGGCGCTGTCAGTCCGCCCCCGAGGCTTTGCTATCAGTTCTCCCACAGGTTTGAGAAGCAGAAGCTACGTGTCTGCCAGGAGCAGGGAGAAGTCTGTGAACTCATCGGGTTTCCTTGGATCCAGATGCAAAGCGAGAGTGGGAAGAAGCAGAGGCAAATCGGAGCCGTGGTCACAGCAGTTGGTGATATACCTCTTTCCATCCCTCAGTCTGCAGCACTTTCCCTTTGCACAGAGCTGTGCACATCGCCGGCCTTCCCGGGATCCTACCACACCCGAGCGCGCGGCAGCCACTGTCTCACCGGTTGGACAGACGGCCCTGCGCGGCCCAAGACGCTTAAGTCACCAGTTCTTCGTTGCTAGGGTTTTCCAGCACCCGGAGCGTCTGCACCTGAGTGTTCTAGGCGCCTAAATCCAGACAACTCTCTCTGGGTGTTTTCCAGACGTTTTTCTACCCGGGCCCTCCCCGTGGAAGGCAGCTTTCCTCGGGACCCTGGTGGGCGGCCTGACGCTGCTGCTGGCCCTGCTCTCGACGCTGGCGCTGTGCTGCTTTCACCTGCAGCGGCGGTCCCAAGGTACTGGCCCTGCGGGGTGGTGGTCGGGCGCTGGCTGGCGCGCGCGGGAAAAGGCGCGGGGCGGGGCGGTGGAACCTGCGGGGTGGGGGGTGGGGGGCGGGGGGCGCGCACTCAGTCCGCCCCCTTCCTTTTCCCCTTCAGAAAAGCTGAAGGAGCAAGCCAACAAGGACAAAGGTGAGCGTGGAGAGCGGCGTACCCTCCGCCCCGACCTTTGCCAAGCAGAAGGGGGCTCTGGGGCAAAGAAGGGAGGAGGCAGACCCCAGCACTGGCGAGCTGGGCAGACCGAAGAGTGTCGAGGTTTGCGCTCCCGCCTCTCTGGTCTTGGAGTGCTCTCCTCCTGCGAGTGCAGCCCAGCCTAGTCCCAGAACGCACCGGGGACCGAGTCTTCGCGCTTTGGGGAAGCGAGGCGTCAGTGTTCTTTGATCGAGATCTTCCTCTTTTCTTCCTTTTTTCAGGGAAACTCACTGCAGAAGTGGGTAAGTTCTGGGTGCCGCGCCCACCGTGCTGGCTGCGGGCTACATGGGTAAAGCGGAGCGCTGCGGAAGGAGGGGTTCAGTGACTTTGGGCGCCCTTTGGAAAGCGATATATGGCAGGATCTAATTTTTAACGCACTCCGTTGAGCCTCCCACCTCCTGACTCCCAAACGGACTCTAGAGAAGCTGCCAGGGAGTCCTGGCCTTAGAGCCTCTGGACCAACCCTGCCGTCCCTTCCCTGCCAATGATACGATTCACTCACAATTTCCCCGTTAAACGTTGACTTCCACTGACTGGCTTGTCTCCCTGGGATGTCCTTCTCTTTTTAATGCAAATGCCGCTGCAAAGGGTGGCACCTTGAACTTGCACGAAAGTGTGTGTAGCGTAAACCCAATATAGTCTAAGTTAGTGCAGAGAGCTGCCTTTCCCAGCAGCATTTACCCTTTTAAAAGACATGGGGATGCATTTCTAGTGGCAGACTATCAGTGTCGGCGTCCAGCCACGGGAAGCGATTCGGTGTTCTGTCTCTCCAGTTCTTGGAGCAACACGCTCACCCTGTAGGTGACCCTGAGGCTCAGGCAGGCTGTGCTTAGTGCCCGGACATACCCGGGAAAGCTAGAGATTTCCGGACAGACGAGTAGCAGCCCCTTCAAACCAGACCTGAGCCCTGGGAAGAGGCTCCTCAGTGCCAAGCCCTGCTCTCCCCACCTCCACCCCCGCCCCGCGCCGATTTCTGCCCTAGAGCAAATAGGGTGAGGCCTTAGAATTTTGCGAATGGGCGATGCAGAGCCTCAGGTGGGAGTGGGGTGAGCGGTGGTTTAAGACTAGGGAGCATCTTCCCAGGGACCTGCCTGCCTTGGGGAGGTGGCTCCAGGCAGCCCAAGGCTGATGCTTTCTTTCTCTGTGTGTTCTGCTTATAGGGAAGCTGCAGGCGGAGCTCGGTAAGTGGCCCCTCTTAGGACTATCTTTTCTTGCCAACCGTTTAGCTACTGGTTATCCATGTAAGTTCTTCTCATCTCCCAACCAGGTATGATGGCCAAGCCGGAACCCCGCTGGCTCTGGGAGTGGCAGGAAAAGAGGGAGGGGGCAGGGGTGGGTGCAAATTTGGTAATCCAGCCCAGCCGGGAAGCTGAAGAACCCTGGTGTTCTAATTTTGTTTTTCCTTAACTGCTTCAGACTGGAGAAGGGCTGAAGGCCAGGCCGGTGAGTGGGGCCCGCTTCCCTCCCGTTGCCCGCTTTACCTCCCAGCATACCAGTCGCTGTCTCTGATTAACCAACCACATTCCATCCTGGTTTATGCCAGAGCCTCACTCGGCATGAATTGACCTATGTCACTGGCAAAGGCTATATCTGAGTTTTGCTTTTATAATGTTTCCTATTGCCCTAGGGTGTAAGCATGCTGTAAACCACTGGTGCCAGTCCTGGTGGCACATAAGTATCCCCTGGGCTCCCAGTGCCCACCCTCCAAGACTGGGGTGGGCATGTCACCCCACACATAAACATTTCTCCCTGTGTCTCCCTCTATTCCCCCGTAAAGCAAGCCATCTAACATCTGTCTTTGTATGTATTCTTGCAAAATGTGATGTTGTGTTCTGTGCACATGCATTTTAGTTTATGTAAATTATTTTTACATAAGTAACTTAGATGTCTGGGGGTGTTCCTGGCTTTTCTCACTCATTACTGTGTTTTTATACCCATCCTGCTGCTGCGTGCACATCTGGCCCATTCCTCCTTCTTGTTGCCGGGCCCTGCATTCAGCCAGCACTCCTCTAACTCCACACCACACAAACAACACAAGCGTATGGCCTTTGGGCCTTGTGGCAATTTCTCTGGGATGCACATCCGGGAATGCTGGCCCACGGAGGTATGTCACCAAGTGGGACAGAGCGACCCCCCAGGGCAGTGCCATCATCCTACACAGAGGCCCCAGGTGCCCACATTCCATGTGAGCCCGCTTTCTGAGTCGGCCAGTGGGTGGGGAGGAGTAATTCTCGCTATTCTTTTAGTCTGCACACCCCTGAACGCTAAGGAGTCTGGGCATCCCTTTTATGCTAGTTGGCCATTGGAGATTCCTCTTCTGAACATTGCCTGCTCATGTCCCTTTGCCCAGTTTGCACATAAGGTTACCATCCTTTTCTTATTAATTCACAGGACATATCTATGTATGTATGTATGTATGTATATGATCTTACTCACTCATTGGTATTAAATGATATGAATTCCTTTTTCTATTCTGGCATCTGCCATAAGCTTGGTCTACAGTGCTTCTTACTGAAGTCTTTGCTTTTGATAAAATTTAACTCATCCCATGTTTTACCTCTGGCTTGTTCCTTTGAAGTTTTGTTGAAGTAGACCTTCCTCATGTTTAAGTCACAAAGATTCTCTTACATTTTCTTCTATTCACTTCATATGTGTAGGGTCCTTAGTCCATCTGAATTTTGCCATTATATGTGGTGTTGAGTGATAATCCAGTGATTTTGCTCCATGTAGAGAGCTGATTTTCCCAATGCAATCTGCTACACCATCCGTGATTTCCCCATTGATGTGGCTGTCACCTTTAGTGTGCATTTGGTGCCCACGTTCAGGTGGGTCTGTCTGTCAGCTACCGGTTACCTCGCTGTTTCTACCACCATTGCTCTCATCGTACTGAAAGTACGCCATTTCCACTTCCTTTCCAAAGTCAGTGAAACTTTTCAAAACATACGTTTTAGGGTAATTTTATGGAGTTCCTTTAAATAATCCAAAAGTAGTTTTTCACAGGATTGCTTTGAATTCATAGCTAAATTTAGAGAGAATCAATATCTTTATAGAATTGAGGTTTTCTATGCAAGAGCTATATGTTTATGAAGTTCTTATGAACTATGTTTATGGTTATTCTTATGAAAACCAGGGTTGAAAATCCATGCTTTGAATTTCTGGAGCTCTGAACCATCTGTCTTCTATTGCTTTTGCTCTTTTGTGAGTTGGAGATGTCTCTGTTATAAAACAGAACAGGATGAAATGAAGGAGAAATCCACTCTGAATGGCTCGTGTGAAGAAAGGAGGCAAGACAGAGTATCTGGAGGCCATGTTAGGACAGGAGCCAGCATCAGCTGGGCCCCCTGAGAACTGAGCTTGCCAGTCAGACATTGAGGCTTCCTCTCCATCCATCAGAGCACCCGTGCTGCACATATTCGTTCTCTGCCCACACGCTCTGCTCTCCCACCAATCCCTGCACAACTTCAGCCTGCATGCAGCTTTGGTATAACCCAGCACTGACAGCGGCCCCTTACTCAATCCTGAATGCCCAGGAAAATGCTATGGCGGACCCATGCCAGTCAGGACCTAAACCAGCTGTCACGGTGGGGCTGGGGTCATTCAGTTCTGTGTCCCTCGTGCACCTCGAGTCTCTCTCAAGTTTCCATGGTTACTGACTCAACTCTCTGAGCCTCTTTTTCTTCTCTGTTTGGTTTCAGAGTGGAGAGCAGCCCAACAATATGCAGGTAACTGAAGCCAAAGAACTAACATGACTCGAATCAGCTGGGTCTTAAACAGAGGGAGGTGGAGAGAGCTGAGATTGGAGGAAGGGTCTGTCCAAAGCCAAGTATGAGCCTGCACACACAAACACACAGGTCCACTTGCACACATAGGTCATGCCCCCACACCTGCAAGTGCATATGTGCACACATAAATGCTTGTGTGCATACATGTGACTGACTCACACATGCATACATCCATGCATGCACACATGTCCCCACAAGCATATGGCTTTCTGGGTTTTTCCATCTGACAGGAAGGCTGTCTGCAGGAGCGAAAGCCAGAGTCTGTAAAGAACCTTTTAGGTGGTCTGGCAGAGGGATACTTTGGGGTTGTATCCATCGAAGGAGTGTATTTTGGCAGTTGTGGGGATGGAGTACAGAGCACTGGACTAGATGACCTCAGAGGCCTCATTCGGTTTTAAACTCCTAGAAGTGCTGTACGACTGAGGCCCAGAGCTCACCTGGTGCTCCCACGCAGCCCTGGTGGTGAGGCCCGCAGGGCTAGCACGGGCTTTGGGCTCCTTCCCCTTGACCAGGATTTGAGGGCAATGAGCCTCCCCCCATCCCCACGTGCCTTCCTTGTTTGCTATCTCTCCTCTCCATGGTACCCGGTATAGTGACTTGCACGTCACTTCAGTCCCAGGTGTTTCGAGTTGAGGGTGGGTGTGACTATTCCACCAATTGCTCCCCAGGACAGAGGTTGGCCTGTACTGGGGAGTAGACAGGGAGGGCCCAGAACCGCCCTGGTGGGCACTAACCCGGTGCCTCTGCGCAGTGGACGTGACCCTGGACCCAGCCTCGGCGCACCCCAGCCTGGAGGTCTCCCAGGATGGCAAGAGCGTGCTCTCCCGCGGGGCGCTGCGAATTCCGGCAGAGCCGGGAGACCCGCAGCGGTTCACGGAGCAGACGTGCGTACTGAGCCGCGAGCGCTTCCAGGCAGGCCGCCACTACTGGGAGGTGGACGTGGGCCGGCGCAGCCGCTGGTTCCTGGGCGCCTGCCTGGAGTCGGTGGCGCGCACAGGCCGGGGGCGCCTGAGCCCGGCCACGGGCTACTGGGTGATGGGGCTGTGGAACAGCAGCGAGTACTTCATCCTAGAGCCGCGGCGCGTGGCGCTCTCCCTGCGCGTGCCGCCCCGGCGCGTGGGCATCTTCCTGGACTTCGAGGCAGGAAAGCTGGCCTTCTTCAACGGGACTGACGGTTCCCACATCTTCACCTTCACCGATACCTTCTCGGGGCCTCTCTGCGCGTACTTCAGACCCAGAGCCCCAGACGGCAGCGAACACGCAGACCCTCTCACCATCTGCCCATTGCCTGTTCGAGCGACTCACCTCCTGGAAGAGGATGACGGCGACACCTGGGCACAGCCCTTTGAGCCCTCGGACATCGCCCTGGACCTCTGGTGAGGTACCCTCCTGGCCACAGGGCTGGGTCCTGGGCGGCTTCCTCTGGGGTGGAGGAAGCATCGTCAAAGTGCCAGCAAAGGTGACGTATTCTGCACAGCGGAAAGGGACAGAGAGAAGGATTTGGCCTGTGTATAGGTGTGAATGTGTGCCCTGGTAATTTTCTTTAAGAAAAAGGCAATTCCAAAGCTCGTATCTGAGTATCAGAGGACCAAACAAATGAATAAGAAGATACCTATGTTGCCGGGACCGGGACCTGGGGTGCTCACTGTGGAAGAGGGCAGGAAACTGGGAGGGGAAAGAAGGGAGAGACATGATTGGATTAAACGTATCAGTTAATTTGCATACGTGCGTGGTTTTGTCTGTATTTTTCAGTTCATGAGAAATGAATTCACCTTGGGCTCCTATCCCAGGTTTCCACTGCCATGAACTTGGGGAACAGCTGATTGCAGGGCTGGGACTGAGAAAGTCCAGACCTGCTCAGAAACTGATGGGAACACAGCAAGAGGCCATAGAAGCGAGGTTGGAGAGGCTCCGCTGACCAGTTGTGAGACAATTAAAGAGAATAATGACAGGACTTGATCAATGAGGGGGGGGGAGCAAATAAACTTCACAGAGTGTGCCAAAAGTCACGTTTCTCAGAGAAAGAAAATACAAAAAATGCAGGAAAAATACGAGAAGGAGGAGGAAGAGAGGGAAAGAATGACTGAACTCATGGTTTTGACTCCATAGAGCTAGATGGAACACACACCTGTGGTCAGCGGGGGCATGGATGTGTGCGAGCCCACACGCTACTCCTGGCTCTGCTTTGCGGGCTTAGAAGCAATAACACCCCAACGCATCTAGCTCTCAGAACCTGTTTTTTGTGCTATTTTCCACTAAAAGGAACCAAGGTTCCTTGGAGAAATGATAGACTCTGGATCTGGGGAGGGCTAACAGAACATATGTGTGATGTTATGAATATCACATATATATGTATATACATATGGTGCATCACAAATAACATCCCTTTTATTACATAATCTTTTATTACAAAATTGTAGGCATGTAATTCTGTAACATAACAATATCATACTCAAGCCCACCATAGGACATTTTAGGTGAAATGTTCAAATCAAAAGTATAAATTAGTACACCCATATTATTACCCTGCCAACCACACTCAAGCAGGCATCACTTCTGCATATGCCTGTATATGAATCCATCCAGATGGTATCCAGCCATGCGCCAGGAAAAATAGAGACACTTATTGAAGGAGCTATAAGATACAAAAAAAATTGTACACAGGACAATGACACCTCAGTCCCCTTTAAAGTAAGCACCTCGGGACCTCACACAGTTCTCCCAGTCACCATCAGCTGCCTCATCATATTGTCTGAATCTCAATGGTGTTCTGAAATCTCTTCCCTTTCAAAGGTGATTTTAGTTTTGGGAAAAGCCAGAAGTTGCAGGGCGCCACATCTGGGCTATAGGAGGGCTGAGTCACTGGGTGATTTGATGTTTTGCCGAAAAAACTCTGCAGGAGACGTGATGCAGGAGCACACGCATTGTCGTGATGGAGCTGTCAATCACCAGTTGCCCAGAGCTGCAGCCTTATGAATAATCTGAATAGTAGGTAGTTTCCTTGGAGGAATGTTCAAGCTTAACGCAAAATTTGATGCAGATTCGTTGCTCTACTCACTCAGTCATTTGAATGCAATGGCCACACAGTACACATGCTCACTCAACAGCGTCTACCACCCCCACCGACTAGTACAGTGAAGTCGTCATTGTTCACATGTGTACATTCCAGGCCACTCTCCTTGGCTGCCACGTTACATCAATGTCACCCAAACTGTTGTCATTATATTAACAATGGTGGGACTTTATCCGGACAGACCTCGTGTGTGTGTGTGTGTGTGTGTGTGTGTGTGTGTGTGTGCATACACACACACATAAATAGTCTTTGACCTAGATTCTGGCCCAGAAATCTGAAAAACCCTGGAATTTCCTAAGCGATAAGAGAAATATGAGTGCCTTGATATTCTTAACAAGCGCCTCTGAAATACACCTCAGGATCTGGTCTGGCTGCCTGAGGAGCCAACTAGGCATTGGAGTTGTAACTTAGCCCCACCCCCACCCTAGCTTCAGGGAGGGGCTGGAGAGTGACTTCTGTTGTCAGTGGCCAATGATTTAGTGTCATGCAAATACAGTCAAACCTCCATAAAAGTCCAAAAGGACTGGATTCCAGAGCTTCCAGGGGGTTGAAACCTTGGAGGTTCAGGGACAGTGGCATTCAGAGCGTGCAAGCTCTGTGCCCCTTCACCACACCTTGCCCTATGCATCTTTTCCATCCGGCTATTTGTGCGTTATATCCTTTTATAATAAACCAGGAATCTCATTAGCAAATTGTTTTTCCAGGGTTCTGTGACCCGCTCTAATGAATTAATCAAACCCAAGTAGGGTGTTGTGGGAACTTCTATGAATAGCCAGTTGGTCGGAACGGCAGGTAACGACCTGGACTCACAATTGGTGTGTGAGGTAGGAGGGCAGTCTTGCAGGACCAAGCTCTTTGCCTGTGGGATCTGACTCTATCTCTAGGTAAACAGTGTCAGAATGGAGTTAATAGTTTGGTGGTGTAGAGAGAAAAAAAAACACACACTGGAACGGGTCTAAAACACCTCGTACCAAAAGGTCCTGCTGAAGGCATGACAGGGAGATGCCAACTGGACAGAAAAGTCAGCTTTAAAGGACTCCCATTGGCCAAATTTGACATCAAAGTAATTAATAGCAGTTAAAGTTTGAGTAAAATAAGAATCCAAGAGTATGTGTATTTATACTGATTCCATAAATAAAGGCATAAATAAATAAATGGGAGAGAAGAGAAAGCTATACCTTACTATTGAAGTCTCAAAGGATCTCCCCCCACAAAATACTAACTACTTACGGGGGGAGCAAAAGTAAGGTTTACAGTTGTTCATATGAAAAATACAATAAATAATAACAAGAATAAACTGTTTCCTGTACTCGTGATGGTAAAGCTACTTTGCCCACCCCTTTATTAATTTAGAAGTACAGACACTTATTAGTCAACTTGATAGTGGAGGAGGCTGGCAGATGCTACCTCAACCACGGGGTCGTGTGGACGTGGCTCCTCCAACCCCCATAATGGAAGGCTGGCTGGAGGGCCCCGGCCAGAAGGAATGTGTATTGTCTCACAAATGAATTGTAACTCCCTCCTTATCCCCTTTTGGGAGTGGCTTCCTGTCCTGTGCCTGCCTCCTGACCTTTTCTCCTTCTGCACACTCACACTGAGGTAAGACATGTGCCCCCTTTGTCTGGGGCCCCTTCAAGTCTTGGACTCAGGAAGGCATGGTCCTGCTTCACTGATCTGCTGTGGGTGCCCCTGCACTGTAGGTAATAAAGGCTACATCTGCTCTGCCCAGTGCTTCATGTGGGTTTTTCAGCTTATCCGAATGAGCATCGAGATCCCCAGGCTTGTCCTCCTGCATTACATTAACCAGGTGACAAAAATGAACATCACCAGATGGGACACATTTATACCACATGCCTCCTGATACAGTGCAATGTGAAGAAATTTACAAATCATGAGGAAACAGTGGTGAAACTTGCTGATACTCGAAAAATGTCAAGGTCAGGAAAGATAAGACTAAAGAATTGTTTCAGGCCCTGGCTGGTGTAGCTCAGTGGATTGAGCACAGGCCTGCGAACCAGAGGATCACGGTTCAATTCCCAGTCATGGCACATGCCTGGGTTGCAGGCCAGTTCCCACCCAGCAGGGGACACATGATACATTGTGTGTCCTTGGCAGAGGCAACCATACATTAATATTTATCTCTCTCTCTCCTTCCCTTCCCCTCTAAAGACAAATAAAATATTTTTAAAAAAGAATTGTTTCAGATGGAAGGAGACTAAAGCAATACGACAACTAAGTACCGTAGGTGACTCTAGATGGGATCCTGGGGTCTACAAAACACATTATTTGGGGGAAAAAGAAACCTTTGAAAATGGCTCCAAATCAGATAATAATACTGGTTAAATGTTAATTTCCTGATTTTGATGTAAAAGAACATCCTTAATTTAAGAATGTAGTCACTTAAGTATTAAGAGGTAATGGGATATGACATTTGTACCTTATTCTCAAATGGTTCCTTGAAAAATATAGTGACATACAGAGTGAATGATAAAGAAACACAGTAGCATCTGGTAAATGTTTAATAACTACATTTCTGGGAAAAGCTGCAGCATTTATTGATTTCCATGTTGTTGATACTCTCACAGTGGCTGATTTCAAGCTGCAGGGGTGACATCGCTGGTGGAGCTCGGAAGGGGGTGCACAATGGACCGTTCCAAGACCCAGCTCCTGCACACCGGGGGTCTCGTGCCCTTCCGCATGGGCTGTTTGGGCATCGCTGTGATCTGTTTCTCTAACAAATCAAGTAAGTACACTCTGGAGCTTATAAAGATATGCTCAGCCACCTGCTTAGCCTTATTAATATACCACATGTAATATTCAGAAAAGGGAAGTTGTATTCTCTATAATCATTTGCATTAACATGCAAATACTTTAGGGTCCTGCTCACAAATGTTTTATAACATTAAAAATGTGTTCCTGGACTGTATGCAATCATCACCTATTCCTTTAAGATCATTTTTATGTATTAAATAGGAAAAGCAAACATATAGCTAATCCAAAAGGCAACGTTAAACTATTTTTAAATAACCAGTTGTTCCAATGGTGCATTTTCAATAACAGGAAGCCCCCAGCCTTGACCTTGGAGATCTTCACTACTTGTTTTGTGAACCATAAAGGCTGTGCCAGAGGCCACCTGGGGGGCCCAACCATTCAGAGTAGACACTTGTCTCTTTCTAACTCTGCCCCTCTGCCTCATGACCCTCCAACAACTTTATAAAAATAGGACATAATGTATTTATTTAGATTTTTCCACTGTTCACACTTTCTGTGCAGCTATCCCGCAGAACTGTGATGAGGAACTCCGCAGGTAGGTGTGGAGCCCGACCCAGTGCACAAACACACCTGTAACCAGTCTGGTTGTGCAGCTTCTGCTCGAAGTGGCTTGGGGACCACTATAGCACAAGGGCTGGCAGGGTGAAAAAAGGACCTTGACCTCCACAGTGCAGGTGAAGCAAGTTATCATTGGCCCCACAGGAATCTTACCCAGGAGACAAAAGTCCCCAGGGACCAGGTACTCTCGCACCTTGTCGGTGGGCTTATAAATTGGTGCAGCCATTTTGAGGTCAATTTGGGTAATGTCAACCACTTTCTAAATGTGACCATCCTGTGACCCAACAGTTCCACACTCAAGAATCTGTCCCACAGAGGTGTTCGCACAAGCCCCTAAAGATACAGAGGATGTTCAATGAGTCAGTGTGAAAGCAAAGGCTGGAAATCACTCACTTGCCACAAGGAGAACAGTTAAATAAAACATGGTCTGTTCATACCATGGGGTGCTACGGCACCATGAATTTTTATGGTACACATCGATTTTTACAGGGAGCATGTATCGCCTTTGTCATTTAAAAAAGTGAGTCATCCCTGGCTGGTGTGTGGCTCAGTGGATTGAGTGCTGGCCTGCAAACCAAAAGGTTGCTGGTTCAATTCCTAGTCAGGGTGCATGCCTGGGTTGTGGGCCAGGTCCCCAGCTGGGGGAGTGCAAGAGGCAACCATGCATTGATGTTTCTCTCCCTCTCTTTCTCCCTCCCTTCCCCTCTCTCTAAAAATAAATAAAATCTTTTTTTTAAGTGAGTCATTGCTTCTTTTCTTTCTGCCTCATATCAATGGGAAACAATCACAAGAAAATCCTTTTACAGTGTACAAATGAACCCATCTGATTGAACTGCAGCCTTAATGCTCAAGGGTAGTGACACGACATGTTTTCATGCCTTTTAGAGGGTTCAAATCACCACCTTTGATGGCCTCTGCAGAATCCTTCTTTCTTGTTCCTCAACAGCATCTTGGGCAAAGCCCATGGTGTTCGTGTAACTTTCATTGTTCAGTGATCTGTGCAGCTGGCAAACTCCTATCTCATATTCAATTCTGACCCACAGCAAACGGGGGACCTGCAGTGAAGAGGGGGTCGTTCTGCCTCCAGAAAGCCTTCCTCCCTCCTCTGACAGGCTCTCTCCGTCCCCTCTGCACTGAGGTCAGGAGAGAGGCAGCCATATCCTCCCCAGTGCCCTCCCCATTGCTCAGCTACCCCAGTATTGGCTGAACCCCTCACCTGTACTCCATCTGCTCAGGCAGGACGCCCCAGTGCTTCTGTGTTGCTCAGCCCCTCACCTACAGGCAGCCTGGGAAGGCGGCAGCAAAGTGGCTCAGTGTGGCCCACTTTCCAGATGATCTTTGACCCCCAGGAAACTCCTGCCTTGAGTAGGTGCCTGGTTCAGAGGGTATTGGGTGGTCTCTCTCCAAGGGCCACCTGTCCAAGTTTTCCCTTCCTCTGGGTAGATCAACATTCCTATCAAACAAGATACCAAGATCCTCTTCTTGCAGGCACCCCCCAAGACTTACAGATGATTCTCTGAGGATCAGCTTAGGGTGGTAGCAAGTACGCTCACCCTGCTCTCCATGGAGGGCAGAAAGTTGCCTCTCCACGGGAATGTTCCAGCCTCAGACCTCCCACTGGCTTCAGTCTCCTTCCCACCCCCCCCACCCAGCTCCTAAAAGGATATCAGCTCCTTTTTTTGCCAATTGTTTCACACATTTATTCTAGTTATAGCTTACAGTCACTGTAAATCAGCTGCATATAAAGGGGGAAATTATTTAAAAATTAAAGCGTAATTATGCAAATCCAAAAGATATATGTAACACAAAAATACAGGCATAAAAGCAGGTTCATACACACAGCAGCAGCAGTGAGATTCAGCGTTGTTTCAAAGGACTACGGGCTTGCTTTTTCTCTTGAAAACCGTGGCCATTAAGACACTAAATGTCTCAGCTTGTCAGTGTGTGTTCATAGGAACCACAATGTATATCTAAAAATATTTTTCACATTGAACCCTGGCTTGTGTGGCTCAGTGAGTTGAGTGCTGGCCTGACAAGCAAAGGGTCACTGGTTCGATTCCCAGTCAGGACGCATGCCTGGACTGCAGACCAGGTCCCCAGTAGGGGGTGCATGAAAGGCAACCACACATTGATGCTTCTCTCCCTCTCTTTCTCTCTCCCTTCCCCTCTAAAAATACACTCTTTTTAAAAGAGCTTTTCACACTGGAACTGTTGTAAAAGATACACTTTCCAGAATGAACCTCCTCTCAGGCTTCATACCAGTTTCTGACGTCTGAAACTGATTCAGAATGTGTTCAAATGTATTCTGATTCTTGAAGGTTAAAGAGAGTACTTTCAGAAATAATTGAACAGAATTACTGCAAACTCAATGGTGCCGGTGCCCCCAGCCTCACCCCGCACTGGCATCATCACCTCGGGCTTTGCTCCAGGCTCTGGCAGGCAGTCGGCGCCACTCCCCCACTCCGCCTGCTTCCTGCCCAGGCTGCACTGGCAGCTCTACCCTGGCTCCAGGTAGCATCTCGGCAGGTGACTGCACCTGCTTCCTTCCAAAGTCCTGGTATGGAACCGTGTACCACAGGGGCCAAGGTTCAGGAACCCTCCCATCGTGATGAGACTTGGGGGCTCCTCCTCCAGCCAGCACACCCCTGCATACTGGCTACCACAGTCCCCATCAGGCCGAGGGACTCTTACTGTCTTCATCCTGCCCAGGCACGATTTGGAGATTTTGTAGACAAAGGTACGAACCATGTCACTGTTGCTGACCTCTTGCATTATTCTCCAAGCCCACCCCTGGAGGGTGAGCTTGGAGAAGAGCTGGTCATTGAGAGACCTGGGAGACCCCTCGGACGCCTGGGAAACAGAGAAACAGCGGGTGGGTGAGCTGAGGAGCATGGAGGCCAGGTAGGGATGAGGGCTGGCTGGGGTCCTCCTTGGGCCTGAAGCTTGTTTCAGAAGGGTGACCCCAAACAAGTCTAGACCCAACTCCCATCTGCCCTCTACTAACCTGGGAGCTCACAGCCTCATTGTAAGGCAAAATACTTACCTATGTTTTTTAACTTTTTTTAACTGTTACCTTCTTGGTGGAACAAGTTGCTATCAGTAGGTCAAAGAAGCAAGAGAAGGAACCGACAGCATTAAAAGTAAGCAAGGTCTCCCTGGCTGGTGTGGCTCAGTGGACTGAGTGCTAACCTGATGAACCAAAGGGTCACCAGTTTGATTCCTGGTCAGGGCACGTGCCTGGGTTGTAGGCCGGGCTCTTGGGTTGGGGTTGTACAAGAGGCAACCAATCAATGTTTCTCTTCTTCTCTTTCTTTCTCCCTCCCTTACCTTCTCTCTAAATTCTTTCAAAAACACTAAGCAAATTTAATGCAAGGAAATGAGATCAATGGTACAGGCACCTCTGTCAGCAGTCAGCAGCTCTGGGTGAGAACCTGAGATGCAATGAAAAGGGAACCCAGACTTCAGGTTTCTGCTCTGCAAAGTAAAGAGCTAGGGAACATCACTCATCCTTACAGCCAGAAAACTGGGTAAACTAAGAAACAGTGACTCTTGGTAGGGCCACTGAGGTCACGGGGCAAACTGCTGCCCTGAAAAGCGGAGAGAGCCTCAGGTTACCAGGAGCAGGAGCCCCAGAGAAGTCTGCACCACCAGGAACTGACCAACTGCTAGAGGCAGAGTGTGGACCAATCTGAGAGCTCCCGACTCCAGGGGGGTCAGTCTTAGTGGTCCCCACACTTCCTTGAGTTTTTCCTACAAGAGCCCAATAAGGTTCTTGCTGCGGAGGCTGGGAAAAAGCCCCACATGCTTCCAGCAGGGGCAGAGGGGAAGCAACTGCTTTGAGGTGGGCTGGAACACTCTGTTCTTCCCCCAGCTTTCCAGAACAATGGCCAGCGCACAAGGGAAACTCCTTTCTCTGACCTGGGTGAGGGTGGTTAGCCAAGACCAGATTCCCCTAGCCCTCCTATAATAATGGGGCGTGGCAGGGAGGATGGACGACGCTGAGACACACTTATAACGGCAGATCCCGGGGCCTGGGCTCCAAAGACACTGAGACCTCATCATAGTACCATAGAACATTGGCCCCCAACACCTCCCTGCACAGCAGCTGACCCCTGCACGATAACAGGGGATAGTCGTTTTAAAAAGATTGCAAGGCTCAGACTCTGTTTAAGAAGGACTTTCTAGAGAGACAGAAGCAAGGACATGGAAGCAAACTGACATCTCAAACAGTTACAGCTGTGACTGATGGTAAACATGGTCTCCTAGGGCTCTCACTGGCCAAACGCAAACCATCACACTAAAGCCAACTCACCTCACTTCCTGTTACCAATACATCAAGCCAGCAAAACTGCTTTGCAGCAAAACTTACCAGGCATACTAAAAGGGAAGAAAACACAGTCTGAAGAGAAAAAGAAAGCAACGGAACCAAACTCAGATATAACGATCATTTTGGAATAATCTGACCAGGAATTTAAAATAATAATTCATATGCTAAGGATTATCATGGAAAATGTGGACGACATTTCAAGAACAATGAATACTGCAAGCAGAGAGATTGAACCTCTAAGAAAGAACAAAAAAGAAATGCAAGAAATAGAAAAACACTGTGACGGAGATACAGAATACCTTTGATGGGCTCACCAGCAGTCTGGCAGGACTGAGGAAAGAGTCCTGAGCTTGAGAGACTATGGCAATAGAAAATCCCCAAACTGAAGTACAAAGAGGGAAAGAGTAAAGGAAAAGAAAACATAACAGAATATTCAATAAAGGCAGGACAAATACAAAAGGTGTAACATACGCATAAGATACTGAAAGGGGTATTATGCTAAGTGAAATAAACCAGACAGAGAAAGACAAGTATTCTACTATTTTGCTTATATGTGGATTCTAAAGAACAAGATAAATAAATAAAACAGAAACAAACTCATAGATGCTGAGGATATTTCGATGGTTGTTAGAGGGGAGGAGGATTGGGAGAGATAGGTAAAAAAGTGAAGGGATTAAGATGTGCAAATTGATGGTTATAAAAACAAACCTGGCTGGTGTGGTTCAGTGGACTGAGCGCCAGCCTATGAACTGAAAAGTCACTGGTTCGATTCCCAGGCAGGACCCACGCCTGGGTTGTGGGCCAGGTCCCTGGTTGGGGGCACATGAGAGGCAGCTAACTGATGTTTCTCACTCACATCAATATTTCTCTCCCTCTCTTTCCCCCTCCTTTCCCCTCTCTCTGAAAATAAATCAATATAATCTTTAAGAAAAAAACAGCCTCACGGATGTAAAGTAGAGCATCAAGAATACAGTCAATAATATTGTAATAACTATGTATGGTGTCAGATGGGTTCTAGACTAATCAGAGGATTACTTCATAAGTTATATAAATGTCTAATAAGTATGTTGTATACCTGAAATTAATATCATATTGTATGTAAACTATAATTGAAAAATAAGAAAGTTATTTTTATTTTTTTAAAGATTTTATTTATTTTTCTTTAGAAAGGAAGGGAAGGCGAGAAGGAGAAATATCAATGTATGGTTGCTTCTTGTGAGTCCCCTGCTGGGAACTGGCCTGCAACCCAGGCATGTGGCCTGACTGGGAATCGAACCGCGATCCTGTGGTTCTCAGGCCCGCGCTCAATCCACTGAGCTACACCAGCCAGGCCAGAAAGTTATTTTTAAAATTACCAAAAAGAGGAGAAAGAAAAGGGAACAAAAGAAATTTTTGAAGTAATAATGGCTAAGAATTCACCCACAATAATAACAGCAAACTACAAATCCAGGAAGCTCAGAGAACGCTAAGTAAGATAAAACACTAAAAATCTATACCTAGGCCCATCATATTCAAATTGCAGAAAATCGAAAACAAAAAGGGAGATCTTGAAACAAGCCAGAGGGGAAACATCTTACCTATAAGAAACAAGGAGATCTTGTCACAAATCATACAAGCGAGTATTGAGTGAGGTGAAATATTTAGTGTGAAAAGACATAAACCACCAAGCTAGAATTCTTTATCCACAACAAAAACTCCTAAAATGTATATAGAACTACAAAAGACTTTGAATATTCATACCAATCTTAAGAAAGAGCAAAGTTGGAGGTGCCATGCTCCCTGACTTCCAGCTATATTACAAAGCTATAATAATTAAAACAGTATGACACAGGCACAAAACAGACACATAGATCAATGGAACAGAATAGCCCGGAAATAAATCCTCACTCATATGGTCAGTTTACGGTCAGTTAACGACAAAGAAGGCAAGGATATACAATGGAGAAATGAGAGTTTCTTCAACAAGTAGTGCTAGAAAAACTTGACAGATACATGCAAAAAACTGAAATTAAACCATTATTTTATAGCATATATATATATACACACACTCAAAATAGATTAAAGACTTAAATGTAAGACATGAAACCATAACAATCCTAAATAAATTATAGAAATTAAACTCTTTGACATCACTCTTAAGAATAGTTTTGTGGATATATCTCCTTGGACAAAGGCAACAAAAACAAAAATCAGCAAATGGGACTACATCAAACTATAAAACTTCTGCAGAGTAAACCATCAGCAAAATGAAAAGACAACCTACTGAACAGAAGATACTCGCAAATGATATGTCCAATAAGGGGTTACTACCCAAAATATATAAGAAACTTATACAACTCAATAATTAAAAAATAAACAACATGATTTAAAAAATGGGCAGAGAACGTGAAGAGACATTTCCCCAAAGAGGACATACAGGCGGCCAACAGACATATGAAAAGACAGACACTCAACAGCACTATCATTGGAGAGATGCAAATTAAAACCACAGTGAGATATCACTTCCCACCGGGCAGAATGACTGTCACCAATAAATCAACAAATAATGTGAGCTGACAAAAAGGTGCACCACTGGTGGGGACACAGATTGGTGCAGACACTGGAAATTCCTCAAACACTTCCTTTACACACAGAACTACCTTATGACCCAGAAATTCCATTTCTGGGGGTAAGACTGTGCAGCCTTGGGGACCACGTGAAGGGAGCAGGCGTTCCCCATGGGGCCACAGGACGATTAGTCAAATATGCAATTCAAATCAGATGTTCAACTCTAAGTGTTCTTTCAGGATGCAGAAGTTAGAAAATGAACTGTCTGGACATAAAAAGTGAGGGAGGGGAGACCGGTCATTTCTCAGGTCCAGGCAGGAAGGAGGGGAGGCTTGGAGGGGCGGCAAGAGGGAGTGTGTCTGAGAGGAACTGCGAACTCAGCCTGAACACTGGAGCCCCTGAGGTCCCACCCTCCATAACCAGCTGGCCCCCACCATTGCAGGTAGGGGTAACTCCATTCTTCCGGTCCCTCAAGACACAGCCTTTGTGTCTTCCCTAACTCCTCGTCACATCCCAGCCTACACTCTCAGCAAATTCTGTCAGTTATACCTTCCAAATAAACCCAGAATTGAACCACTTTGACACCTGGCACCTGGATGGCAACCTCTGGAAGAAACCGCTTCATTCCGACACCACTCAGAATGTGCTCTGGTCACTGCAGCCAGATTTACATTAGGAATGTGGTTGCTTGGTCTGTCACAGCGAAGCATGTCCCTCGACTCAAGAAGAATTTGGCTCTTGTTCTGTCCCCTTCCCACCTCCCTGGAGAGGTCATGCGGTTCCATGGCCAGGTGGACCCTCAGACTGAATCCTACCACATTCACCTCCAGTTGAAGAACTTCCCCTAGGAATTCTATTTCTGCTCTTGGGCAGGGCCCTGCCCCATCCCAGCGGTGCTCACTCGCCTGTTTTCCTTGTAGGTTCAGCATCTCCTCTGGACTGCGGAGCCAGATGGGCCTCCTGCAGACCTCACTGCAGAGGCATCCTGAGCTGCTGTGTGAATCCGCCAGACACAGACCAGCCAGATGCCTGCTTCTCTCACAGCCCACTCTCCACACCCTCTCCACAAGTCTTCACCAGACACGTTAGCAGGCATTTGCTGTTGGTGTGGGAGGAAAGTGGGGCACTGATCAGAACCCACTACATTCCAGGTACTGGGGACCAAAGAAATGCCGCTTCTAAGGAGTGCCAAACTACAGAGAGACAGCTGAAACAACCACAGCTCAGTAGGCGAGGCCCAGGACAGGCAAAGTGATGGAACAGGCAGGGCAGTGGAGCTTGGGAGGTCCCCACAGCAGGCAGCACTGGAGCCTGGTCTTCACCCTTTAGGGTGGCACTTCAGAATCAATCACCCAAGGACTTGTCAGAAATGCAGGTCCATGAGCCCTGCTCCAGACACTCTGATCCAGGTGGAGCCCTGGAAGCTGAAGGGTCTTGGTAATACTGACTCAGATGGACTTACTTTAGGAGCCTGGAGAGGCACAGCTGCGAGGTAGGGGAGCAATCAATCCACTCATGGTCTTTGCTGCTGCCTCGGAAGCCCTGCAGCCCCAGGACACCTCCCAGCAGGTGCAGGGGAGGAACCGGAGAGGGCGTGTGCAAGGAGTGTAGCTGGGGACAAACTAGAGCAGTCCAGTTCTTCCCTCACGGGCCAGTACTGGGACCCAGCAGCCCGGGTGCGGGTTCCATCAGCCCTCCACACCAACGCCCCAGTGCAGTCCTGCCTCTGAACCCCTGCCAGCAGCTGCTCTTTGAGCTACAAGAAGGACAAGCAGAAGATGGAGCTGGGGGTTAGGGCTAATTTCCGCCCCCCCCCCCCATAACTTGCATGGAGTTTCAGAACAAGCAGAAAAATCTCAGAGGTGCTTTCACTCCCAGATGAGGTTAGAAACTTGCCTATGTCAAACTCCAGAACAGTCTGAAGCCCCCTCCCTCGATTTCTTGGAGAAAAACAGTTGGGAAAAGATGCACAGCAGTGGGGAGGTGAGATAAAGGCCTCGAGCCCAGATGCAAGAGATAGGTGCTGAGTGGGTGGCATGGTCCAGCTTCACAGAGCAGGGAGGGGCCTGAGCCAGGAAGGAATGCAGGGCCTCCAGGTGGTGGGCCGCTGGTGGGAAAGTGGCTTCCTGCGCCGGCTCCTGACGGACTAAATCAGAACCTCTGGAGGTGAAACCCCACGTGCACTCTGTCAAAAGGCAACCTGGGCGACTTTTACGCGTGGCCAACCTGAAGAGACCCATGAAAAGGCCCAGAGAGTCCTCCCGGGCCTTTCCCGAGTTCTGTGGACAGTGTGCTGGGGACAGCTGCTGTGTGTGCAACTCTCTGCCACTTTCCATGCAAACCAGCCTGGATCATCTCTCACCCCAAGTTGGAGGGGTGGGCAGAGGTCACTGGGTTCCAAATTTTAGCTGCCTCTCAAAATCACATGGTGTCTTTAAAAGCCACCGTGGCCCTACCACAAACCAACCACATTGTAAGCCCTCAGTTGGGACATAGATTAAAATCTTTAAGGCTTGCAGATGACTAATGGGCAGCCCAGGAGCCACAAACCAGGGCCTGAATTTCCTTTGTACCATAAACTCTCTCTCAGAGTGTTTGTAAAAGCACGAATACACAGAAAATACAAAGGAAAGCCATTACACTAACATACGGTGATCAAAAACTAAAACAAATATATTGGTGTGCCAATTTCCCATGTTAAAAATAATCTAACAAAAGTAATTTCAACCAGATATTATCACTGTACTTATTATACAGTAAATAACAAGCTATAGCAGTGGGTCTAAGAAATGATGTAATTCAAAGACGTGATCAGCATAAATGACATTTCAAGGTGCCTGCAGCAGCTGCAATGTAATTTCAATAGAATCCCTAACAGCTGGAATTCCTATTGGTGATTTGTTTTTTCCGTTCATGACGCCCAGAGAACATCGCCACCTGCTGGCGTTTGTTAGGAGTGCAAACCCTCAGGCCCCACCCCGCAAGGGCTGCACCTCTGTCCTTCCCTGGGATCCATAGCCAGATCCACCCCCTCCCCATCTCAAGTAGAATGTTTTTCATTCTGTGCGAAGAATTAAGTGGAAAGTTATCTCATGCTAAAAATCAATAAACATGCTAGCTTTTCCTTTTTGTGTGTGCAGAGTTCAAAGAACTGAGTGCCTAGTCATTTGCAGACATATCTTGTTTCATTGCATACAATCTCTTTTATCTTTATTGGACATTTCTATTTCTTCCATGAACTGGGAAGTTCGGGCATTGTGTCTACATTTCTGTGAAAGTGTATGTATCTACCAGCTCTGTTTATAATCAATCTCTGTCTTTTGGTCAAAAGTTGACAGTATTTTCTACTTTGTCATTTAATCTGTTTGTGTTATACATGAATATCTTTATAAACAGATATTATATTCAAGTATCAATCTTTGAGATTTCTTTTTCATTATTAAGTTTAGAAAGATTTTTCCCCTGTCAGCTGATGGTAAACATACACCTCAGTTTACTTGCTTGCTTGCTTGTAACTCTTTATTCTTTATTCTGGAGTACAGTAAGTAAAGAGATCTGTTGATTTTCTCTATAAAAATGGTTGTTTTAACATTCATTATGCCGAGAAACACTGGGAAACAGAACAGCAGTCTCTGACCACTCGCACTGGGCCCGTCACCATCAGCCAGCTGGCGCGCCGATGAACAGAAGCAGCTTCACAGAACACCAGCAACAGACAAGGGCAATCTGATACTGGGCTGAAGTACGGAAAAAACAAGATATTGCATATTTTGTCTGAGCCCAGACAAAAACAAGGTCACTGGAACTGCCACGAAACTCCAAGCATCACTCTCCTGACCGATGCGAGTGACAGCTGCCCATCCCCAGTTAGAGCCCTAGCCTGCTTTCCTGGGTGGGACTTACTACGTTTCCCCATCACACAGCCATCCTGCTTCCCAACAGCAGGCACTGCACAGCCACATCCTGCTTCCTTCAACACTCCTCAAGGTCACTAATCTGGAGTCCCAGTAAGTCCACATACCACCCTCCTGCTGAGTTGCTCCACAGCGCCCCCACGTGAGTTCTTCTTCACCGCAGTGCGCAATACACCCAATTTACTCAGTTACTTGTGGCCTTTGCCTGGGGGTTTGGACAGTGCTTTCCTACCATACACACATCCTCTGTAGTCCTGGTTCCATTTCTGTTTTTTCAAGATGTTTTCAGTTATAATCTGTTCTGACATGGGCATCATACTTGATTCAATATATGTTCAACAACAACCACTCAGAGTTGCTCTTCTTTATCAGGTGCTGGGCTGGACGACTGGGCTACAACTCAAGGGGAAGCAACAAGAATACTCTCCAGCTGATGAAAAACTCCTTCAGGACCGTGACATGTAAAAAGGACATGAAGAAGGGCATGAGAGCCCTACTTTTTAAAACTTTCTCCCCAAAAAGTGAAGATCTCTTTTGTACCCACCCCCTGGGATACCCCATTCTCTTCTCCCCACCCCCACACACATGCCAACAAAACCTGCTAAAGCCTGGGAGGGAAGCAGGCAAGGACTACCTAATGCTCGGACTATCCCAGGGCCCTGCTCACCTAGAAACAGGTGGAATAAAATGTTCCCCCAAACTGCTCCATCACATCAAGCCCTACTGATAGAGGAACTCCAGAGTTAAAGATTTTAGGGGCTTCCGGTCAAGATGGAGGCATAGGTAGACATGCCTCACCTCCTTGCACAACTATAAGAAAGAACACAACTAACTGAAAAATGAAAAACACCCAAAACTGCCATAAAATCACCCAGAAAAGCACCCAGAACTGTACAGAAGTCTGACAACCAAGGGTTTACAGAAGCTACATTCATCCAGACAGGTAGGAAGGGCTGAGACAGGCAGTTCAAGAGGAGAGAACTGGGCAGAGATGACTCTGTGTGGCAGTGAATGGGAGCAGAGAGGTGAAGAGGCAAAGAGGTGGCAAGTGGGCGGCAGCTATCAGAATAGGCAGCTCCACTTTCACCCGCAGTGGCTAAAAATCAGGAAGGCACCTTGTGAGCAAGCGAGCCAAGTCCCAAGCCAGACCTTGCAGCACTGGGAAAAAGCCTCATAACTTCTGGCTGTCAACCCAGTGGGAGCTGGGGCAGTGGAAAAAGCTACCACTTCCTCAAGGGAGCCTGGGATGCACCCAAACCCACCCACCCTGGGGACCACAAGGACAGTAGCTAGAGGGGTGCTAGTTATACTCAGGAAGTGGAGGAAGTGACTCAAAATAGGCAAGGACCACACAAGCACCTGGAAGTCAACCAGCAACAGCATTGTCCCCTTTTTTATCACTCCCTCACACCAGGGGACACCAGTTGCCACAGTGGGCAAATACCCAAGGCTCTACCGCACAAGACCTGACAGGGGCACTCAAATGAAATCAAAGCAGCTCTACCTAGTACACAGACAAGGGAGGCTGCCAAAATGAAAAGACAAAGAAAAATGGCCCAAATGAAGGAACAGAAAAGAACCCCAGAGATAGAACTAAACAAAGTGGAGATAGCCAAACTATCAGACACGGAGTTCAAAACACTGGTAATCAGGATGCTCAAAGACCTCATTGGATACAGCAAAAGCATAAGGGAAGAAATGAAGGCTCTACTAATGGAAATAAAGGAAAATCCACAGTAAACCAACAGGGAAGGGAAGAAAGCTTGGATTCAAATCAATGATTTGGAAAAGAAGGAAGTAATAAACAGTCAACCAGGACAAAATGAAGAAACAATAATTCAAAAAAAATGAGGAGAGTTTAAGAAGACCCTCAGACATCTCCAAAAGGGTGAACATCCGAATCAGAGGGATGCCAGAAGAAGAGGAAGAACAAGAAATTGAAAACTTTTTTGAAAAAATAATGAGAGAAAACTTCCTTAATTTGATGACAGAAATAGACATACAAGTCCAGGAAGCACAAGTTGGACCAAGTTGGACCCAAAGAGGACCACACCAAAACACATCATAATTAAAATGCCAATAGTTAAACATAAAAAGAGAATCTTAAAAGCAGCAAGAGAAATACTGAGGGTTACCTACAAAGGAGTTCCCATAAGACTGTCAGCTGATTTCTCAAAAGAAACTTTGTAGGCTAGAAGGGAGCGGCAAGAAGTATTCAAAGTGATGAAAAGCAACGACCTGCAACTTAGATTACTCTATTTAGCAAAGCTATCATTTAGAACTGAAGGACAGATAAAATGTTTCCCAAAGTAAAGCTAAAGAAGTTCATCATCACCAAGCCCTTATTATATAAAATGTTAAAGGGACTTATTTGGGAAAAAGAAGATCAAAACTGTGAATATTGAAATGACAACAAACTCACAACTATCAACAACTGAATTTAAAAAACAAAAACAAAGCAAACAAGTAGAACAGGAACAGAATCACATAAATGAAGATCACATAGAGGGTTATCAATGGGGAGGGGGCAGAATGGAGGAAAAGGTGAAGGGAATAAGAAGTATAAATGGTAGGTACAAAATAGACAGGGGGAGGTTAAGAATTGTACAGAAAATGGAGAAGCCAAAGAACTTATATATACGACCCATGGACATGAACTAATGTGGGGGAATGATGGTGGGAGGGGGAATATAGGGCAGAGAGGAATAAAGGAGAGAAAAAAATGTGACAACTGTAATAACATAATCAATAAAATATATTTTAAAAATCATGAAGTATGATCTTTTGAATGCATTGCTGGATTTGTTTTGCTAATATTTTCTTGAGGTTTTTCCATCTATGTTTATCAGGGATATCAGCCTACAATTTTCTTTCTTTCTTTTTTCAATTTTAAAGCAGTTACTGTTATTAACTGACGGCATTACAAAAATGACGATGGTAGATGCCTTAGTTCATCCTTCTAATAAGCCTGTTGTTGATCTGGTTTTCACTATTACTAGCTGTACTTTATATCCCTGTGACAATTGTGTAACTACCAATCTATACTTTTTAATCCCTTCAAAAATGGTCTCAATTTAAATCAAATGCTGAGATTAGTAGGTTTCATGGCAGAAGGGACTGAAAACTAGAGCTCAATGCCATGCTCAGAAAAACACCGGGCAAGGCTTTGGAGGCAAAAACCAGAACTGCTGTCATTTTCCACTCTGGTTCTTCAGCTTTTCCAGGTGATGCTGAGCCCCAGTTCAGATGTCTGCCACTGGGAAGCCAGTAATTGAGAGGTAGGAGGCCCTGGCTGGGTACATCTGTGGTTACAGTGACGTCCCTATATGCCAGGGTTGCAGGTTCAACCCCCATCAAAGCACATAAAAAAGCAACCAATGAGTCCTGACTGGTGTTGCTTGGTAGGTTGGGTATCACCCTGCAAAGCAAAAGATTGCTGATTCAATTCCTGCTCTAGGCATAAGCCTGGGTTAGGAGTTTGGTCCCCTATTGACATGCACAGCAGGCGAAAAATCACTGTTTCTCTCTCACATCCATGTTTTTCTCCCTCTTTTTCTTGCTCACTTTCTCTCTAAAACAAATAAGCAAGTAAGCAACAAAAAAGACTTTGAAATTTCACAAGGTCACTTTGGACTCATCATGTAAGGGAACCAAAAGGAAAATAAGAAAGCAGCTCTTCTGGAGTGAGGTGGGAAGATAGGTGTGATGTCCAAGGAGAAATTGTTCCTGGAATGAGGGATCTCCAAGTGGTTTCATGCCTAAGAGAAAAAGAAAAGGGAAATGTACGGCAACCAACCAAAGACAAATCAGACCTTTTGGGAATAAAGATTTAGACTACGCCAAAAGCTAAATGATCCCAGACAAATGAGGTTTTAGCAAAGGGCAAAGAAAACAGGGAATGGGAAGTAGAAGAAGAAAGTTATAAACATCAAGTATGGCACCATGACCAGTTGATGTGAGTGTGTACGTGTGAGTGTCCATGTACGTAAGCTCAATTATTCTTCTCTGTCATCCTTCCTTTTCTCCCTTACACCCTGAGTGTGGGTGGGGCTCATACTCAGAGATGAGGTATAAATGACATCATTGCCCACACACGGCTACTGTGACCAATAAGGTACCATGAGCACGAAGAATGGTCAAACGTAGTTCTGCTGCTGCTGCCCTGTACGGAGATCAAATACAGATCTAATGATGTGGCAGCTGAGCAGCCAAAGGGGTGGACGGTGCAGTTTCTAGGCTGTTTTCTCAGCTCCAGGCCCACATGTCTTCACTCCAGGTGAGATATAAGGGCTGCTTTGCCACCAAGGTTAATAGGAGCATCTGCCACAAGGCACAGAAGTGGACAGTCAGCAGAGAAGGGAGAGGAAACAAACTCCTCCTTCATTTCCCGTTTCTCCATCAAAGTCATCTCAGAAACGTTCCTCACTCTGGATGTTGGTTCCACTTTGCAGGTTTTGTCTTCACTCTCCCATCGCAAATCTCCTCCTGTCCTTCAGAGGAACAAGCCCTGACTGACCTGCACCTGTTCCTCACCATCTGGAGACAGACAGTGACCTCTGAACTCCTGGATTACAGAACCAGCCACACAGCACCCACTTGTCACAAGCCTACACCCAGCTCTGCAGGCCCCTCTTCTCCCTCTGGGCTCTGGAGGACCCACCATGAGTCAAGGCTGGGAGACCTTCTCAGAGGCCTGGGCAACCCTCACAGAGCCCCCTCTGAGGGACCAGCTGGTCCGTGTGTCCTCCTCCAATGCTTGGGTGCCAAGACTCCAGGGTTCACTGATTTGAACCCCTCCTTCAAATTCTTAGACCTACAAAGAGTAGCTTCTTTCTGCAGGCCTTTACCATCCTTAGTGTTCTCGTGCTACTTCAGTTCTCAGACATATGGTTACCAACCCTGCACATCATATTTTCTCTGTTAGAATATTTGATGTGCTGTTTTCCTTACTGGGTCCTGACTGGTGTACATAGGTTTTACAACAATGGCTCAAATTCTGTCTTTATTCCTGTTCTAATCTTCATCCACACTGCAGAATAGTGTGTAGAACTTGCAGTGCTGAAGTGAATCACCGCTGTTACAGCATATTCAGCATGTGAACACATACAATGCTTTAAAATGTTTTGTGTATTTTATCTCATTTGATGCTTCCTCTCGAATTCATTTCAGAAGGTTTTCACCAAGCAACTTCTACTTATAAGGCACAGGGCCAGGTGCTGATTATGAGATACAAAGGCATTATCCCTGCAGAGGTGACTTCTAAATAGTAGGGACATATTTTTATTTCATAGAAGAAGCTTTATAAAGCGTTCATTGAGTCAGAGGAGAAAGCTGGGACCTACCCAGGAAGAATTATGAAGATAATTTCTGCCATCTAGAATTCAGATACCCATGATGATTGTGCTGAATCATCAATTAAATAATATGCAA
The DNA here is from genome assembly GCF_014824575.4 of Sturnira hondurensis. Taxonomy (NCBI): domain Eukaryota; kingdom Metazoa; phylum Chordata; class Mammalia; order Chiroptera; family Phyllostomidae; genus Sturnira; species Sturnira hondurensis. The sequence continues at coordinate 175,332 of NW_028080334.1, read as the reverse complement.
GTATGTAAGGGGAATAGAATAGTGCCCCACACTTGGTAAACACTCAATAGAATAGTCACAAAAAACAACAGTTAAGACATAGAGGGAATTCACTTCAAGGACTCTATAAATGGGGATCCATGACAACAGCAATGTGTTGCTTCTCCTTGAGTCTTCAGAGTTCCATGTAGTCATCCCTAGGAGAGTCCCTGTGAGGCAGGGCAGGTGTCATTATTCCTGTTTACTGATAAGGAAACAGACACTAACAAATGGTGAGTGACTTGCCAATTTCCTGTAACCAACATGTGGTGGCACCAGGCGCAGGATGCCCTGGCCGTTCAGTGTTGGCTGCCCCTCCTGCAACAGTCTAGCCCCTTCCTCAGGGCCCCCATCACGTCCCGGTTCCTTAAGCTGTAAATGAGGGGGTTGAGCATAGGGGTAAGGACTGTGTAGAAGATAGAGACCACCTTGTCATGGCTGGGGGTCCGGTAGCGCCTAGGCCTCAGGTTGATGAACATGGCTGCCCCATAGAAGAGGGAGACAGCTGTCATGTGGGAGGAACAGGTGGCCAGAGCCCTTTTGCCAGCCTGAGCAGAGTGCATATGGAGCACAGCTCCCAGGATGCGAACATAGGAGGCCACGATGATGGAGAAGGGAAGGAGCAGCATGAACACACAGCAAGCAAACAGCAGGGTTTCAAAAAGTGAGGTGTCAACACAGGTCAGTTTCAATAAAGCTGGCACCTCACAGAAGAAGTGGTCCACAACCCTGGAGCCACAGTAGGGGAAGGTCATCACTACCACCATCTGTGTCAAACCATCTAGTAGCCCAAAGGCCCAGGAACTCCCAGCGATCTGGAGACAGACCCTCTGACTCATGCGGGTGGAATAGTGCAGTGGGTGGCTAATGGCCACATAGCGGTCATAAGCCATGAGCCCCAGCAAAAGCCCCTCTGATCCAACGAGAGAGACAAAAAGGCCGACTTGTATGCCACAGCCCACAAAGGAGATGGTATTCCTGCCAGACAGGAAGCTGGCCGCCATCCTTGGCACAATGGTACAGACCAACATGAGATCCATGAGGGAGAGCTGACTGAGGAAGAAGTACATGGGTGTGTGAAGTCGAGGATCTATGCTGATGAGGACCAGGAGGAGGACGTTTCCACAGAGGGCCACTGAGAATGCTACCATGACCACAGAGAAGAGAGCAAGGTCAGCTGGGCTGTGGGAAAAGATGCCCAAGAGGATGAATTCATTTGTGGATGACTCATTTAACCACGTCCCCATGGCTGTGTTGTTCACAATCATCCTGAGAATTTGGACAAAGAAATTATGAATTAAGTGATATATTTATTTGCCTCTAAATTCTTCTTCTTTCAGCTGTATATTTTGTACTCTACCAGAGCTCAACAACATATGCTTTGGAACATACAAGTTCATGTTCCTTCGTATTCCCATGGTACAGATGGTAGGACTTGGTTAGCTCATAGACTTGGACCACATAGCTATGCTCATGTGTTTCTATAACAAAAACAGAGACTGAAATATTTGTGTATCACAGGACTACTGAACAATCCTCTTTCAGCAAGCCGAATATTGTCTTTCCCACATGACACCGACTTTTTTAGGCAGGGATTCTGCAGATGCAGTCAGCTGTCTCTATCAAGACTAGAACCATTTCATGCCCAACAGATAATGTATATGGGTTAAAGTTCCATATAATGTATTGTTATATGGGTTAAGAAAATGGGTTTATATGGGTAGGTAATAGAGACAGGAGACATTCTTTATTCTGCTCAGGCCAAATAAATAAAAATCATTTCATTCCTCTATGTCATTTATTCCCGACATCCAAACCACGAGCAGAGCCTCTTAACTTGACATTCAGAGCAACTCAGAATACCTCTAACCTTTCTAATCCTGGTGCAACTCCCTACTACAGCTACAGTCCTTCCTCTGATGGGTTGTTTGAGGCTTCTACTCAGTCTCCTGGCTTCCAGTGGTTGAATCTCTTGAGTCTATTCTCCCAGCAGTTCAAATATCACTCAAATGATATAACTCTCTTACTGAAGGGCACACCAGTGACTACCCCAAATCTTCCCAATAAAGCCCAAATCCTATAAGACCTTAAATCTCTCTCCCTCTTCCTCTCTCTGTGTGTCTCTCCATCCCCCACCACTGATGTGCACACTGGTGCCGGTACCTATCGTGCCCCCTTCACTCACTGTGCTTCCATTAATTTCCTCATACAACCTGGACTCACTCTCACCTTTGGGTGTTGCCTTTTCTTTGTCCTTCCTACAATTTTATCTCTCACCTGCTTTATCCCCCCCCTTTTTTAAGGGTTCTTTTTTTATTTTTAGGGAGAGGAGAAGGGAAGGAGAAACAGAGGGAGAAACACATCAATGTGTGGTTGCCTCTCACATGGCCCCCACTGGGGACGTGGCCCACAACGCAGACATGTGCCCTGACTGGGAATTGAACCGTGACCCTTTGGTTCACAGTCCAAGCTGAATCAACTGAGCTACACCAGCCAGGGCTATTTTCTCCCTTTCTTCAATTATTTTTTATTTTAATTGCTGTTCACGTATAGTTTTCTGCCCTTTACCCACATCCCAGCCCACCCTTCTAACCTGCTTTAGAACTTCACTTAAATGCCAATCTCTTTAGAGATGTCTTCTGTGAAAGACACATGAAACATATGTACAAATGTCTTTGCACTCTCAAGCCCAAGCCCTTTCCTCCTTTTTTTCCTAAGCACTTACACCATCTAACACACATATGCTAACATTTTTAATGTTTATTGTCTGTGTCATCCCACGGAGACAGAGAAGCACCATTTGCTTTCACTGCAACACTGGCAGCCCCTGGAGTGTGGCCTGGCTCATGGGGCACCCTCAGTACAGACGGGCTGACTGCAGGGGACCATGCACCATGCAGAAATGCACAGTCTCTGCTTCCATTTGCTGAGAGCAGAGGACTCCCCTTCCTCGCAGGAGCCTTTGTTCTCCACTCAAATGTGCTAGTTTGCTGCTGGCTTCCTTCCTCTGGGGGACAGTAACTCATACAGTATGAACTATTTTTACATATTTACTAAAAATAAGCACTCCTCTATAAATGAATGACAACAGCATCAGGGGGCTCTAATGGCAGGTCTATGCAGTCGCCTAGGACACACCACAGGGTGTATCTTTGGCATCTCTCCTCTCACACACTCATCCCAATGTTAGAATCCCTAGCTGTCTCTTCCTCCAAAACGTATTCCACTGTGGCCCCTTACACTCCTGCTTACCCCATCTGGCTACACCTGTCCCCTGGGTGATGAAAGTGCTCCCTAACTAGACTTGCCTCCCCATTGCCCCCTTGCCTCCACCCCAGTCTACTTGTGCATAGCGCTGGAGTGAAGCAATATCATGAGAATAAAAGACAACATACTTCACAATGAGGCAAGGCTTTCCTCTGGCTGGCTCTCCATCACCTGCACCCATGTTTACTCTGCTCTCTCTGGAGTTCATTTCCTGCTGGCCTCACCTGCCTCCTGCCTTTCCTCCCACTCAGCAGGCAGACACCAGCCTCAGGGACTCCAGTTCACTCCACCTCTCCATGGAAGGCCCTCCCCTGACTGGTCTACCCTGTGGCCTCGCCTGCTCCTCACCTTCTCAGCATGGCCCCTTCTCAACACCTGTTTAGCCTTGAAATCCCTCTGCTCTCCCCACTCCTCCCCTGCCTTGCATTTCTCACAGAGAATCCGCCCTGCTACACTTAATGTGCATGGATTTGTCTCTCCTGTCCCAACTGGAACCCATGGTGCCTGATGTCACTTTTGCAACAGGGCAGATCCCTTGCTCACAGAACCGTGCCAGTGTCTATGGTGCTCTCAGTAGGTATTGCAGAATACTTCATTGTGCACACAAACGACTCAAGAAACTATTCTAGTGTCTCACATCCTCATATTTTCTCCTCTCTGACTTCATTCCTGTATGCTGAAAGTTTAATTAATGGCTTTACTTTTCTTCCTGAAAGTGACACCACATTCTTTTATGATGTCATTGTCTCTACAATGTACTTTCAGGGATGAGGTGACTCCATGTCCCATATCAGTGGTCTCTTTCCTCCTCTTCACCTCTCCACATGCATCCTCAGTCTTCCTCTTTTCAACCACCCTCCACCCGGAACCCCACCATGGAGCCCTCAGTTCAGACAAAAGGAAGGAGGAAGGGCAAAGGTCAGTGAGAAATTCAGGAAAGAAAGAGACAGGAGTAGATCAGAGGAAGAGGACCAGAAAAAGAGTGAGAAGAGACATAACACTAGAAAGCATATGCACAAGCCCAGCAAAGAAACGCAGAAGGAGGCAGACATTAGGAGGAAGAAGAAATGCTGACCAAAAAATCAGCAATGAAGACACAAACCAGAAATCAGTAACAGGAACTGTAAGGAAGGGACAAGAGGGGTGACGGGAAAATGACACACACTCACCTCAGGACAGGTTGTCTGCAGGAAAGGAGACTCCGCAGCTACCTTGTGGAGGAGTTTCTGGGATGAACTTCACTCCATCATCCCTCACTCAGTGGGTCAGAGGGGACAGAGGGGGCAGGGAGATGCCTCTCCAGCTCTGACCTCCCTCCTCAGCCCCCCACTTCCTAACCTCCCAGTGACTTTCTCACTCAGTGGGGCTCCAACAGACAATAGCCTCCTCTCAGAAAAAGGGGGACAGAGAGAACGAGAACTTAGTCAAGAGGGTGGTGGTGGGCAGATGGGCTCAGAGCCAGCAAACATGTATCCCTTACACCCACCAGTGCCTGTCCACCTGCTAAGGGCTGCCTCTCACCTTGGCTTGCAGACCTGTCTCCCACTGCCCATTAAGGTACTTAACACAGATCTGCAGTGAGGAAGGGAAAGCTGTCCCCTCCCTGGAGACCCCTCAGACTTCAGCCCTGAAGCAGGAGCTCCCAAGATCACAATTAAAGAGACTCCAAAAGGGACCTTGGGGACAGAACCAGCAGGCCCTGTGGAGACCATGTGAGGAAACCTGGTCAGGGGAGGGCCACAGGGCAGCCAGGGCACAGGAAGGGGGACAAGTCTCTGGGGGCTCTACCTCTACACAGACACATTCCACGCTTCCCCAGTCACCCCCAGGGTCCTCATGGGGTCTCCACCTGTGACTGGCCCAGNGGCCAGGTGGCAATTTGATTTCACTGGAACAGACAGGCATCTATTCTGCACATGAATGTCCTCAAACTGCCTGTCGTGGTTCTGCAGCGCCCCCACCTGTGCACTGGCAGAATGCCTGGGACAGCCTCAGTTTTCTGTACAGCATGGCTTTGGAGCCAGGAACTTGTTCTGAAGCTAAAGAAGGGCAATGATGGGTGTGTGTCCACAGAACTGACTGGTCTTAAACAGATTTCATCACCCACATGCAGCTGGCCTTGGCTATAATGCTAACTCACTTATGGTCTTAGTTCGGGAACAGACTCCCGAAAATGTGGGGCTCTGGCTCACAGAATGTAACATGTACTTTGATTCAGTGATCAGTATGTGTTGCTATTTCTTCCATAACCATATCACAATGTTCCATCCAATAAGACATTGAAACCACACCTGGTCCTTTTGGACTCTTGTGCCAGGGAACCAACAGGCAGATAAGACAGCAGCTCTCTGGGAGTTGGGTGAGGTGATGGATATGAGGACCAAGGGGAAACTGGGCTCCTGTGAGCAGAAGGGCTATTTCCTGAGACAAGCGGTTCTCCAAGTGCTTCCATGTCCAAGAGTAAAAGATAACGGAAATGTGCGGCAACGACCAAAGGCAATTCCATGGAGTATTCAGACCTTTTTGGAATAAAGATTTAGACTACACCGACAGCTAAATTATCCCAGACAAATGAGGTTTTAGCAGAGGGCAAAGGAAACAGGGAATGGGAAGTAAAAGAAGAAAGTTATAAACATAAGTATGGCATCATGACCAGTTGGTATGAGTGTGTGCATGTGAGTGTCCATGTACGTAAGCTAACTTGTTCTTCTCTGTCATCCTTCCTTTTCTCCCTTACACCCTGAGTGTGGGTGGGGCTCATACTCAGAGATGAGGTATAAATGACATCATTGCCCACACACGGCTACTGTGACCAATAAGGTACCATGAGTAGGAAGAATGGTCACACATGGTTCTGCTGCTGCTGCCCTGTACGGAGTTCAAATACAGATCTAATGATGTGGCAGCTGAGCAGCCAAAGGAGTGGACGGTGCAGTTTCTAGGCTGTTTTCTCAGCTCCAGGCCCACATGTCTTCACTTCAGTTGAGATATAAGGGCTGCTTTGCCACCAAGGTTAATAGGAGCATCTGCCACAAGGCACAGAAGTGGACAGTCAACAGAGAAGAAGGGAGAGAAAACAAACTCCTCCTTCATTTCCCGTTTCTCCATCAAAGTCATCTCAGAAAGGTTCCTCACTCTGGATGTTGGTTCCACTTTGCAGGTTTTGTCTTCACTCTCCCATCGCAAATCTCCTCCTGTCCTTCAGAGGAACAAGCCCTGACTGACCTGCACCTGTTCCTCACCATCTGGAGACAGACAGTGACCTCTGAACTCCTGGATTACAGAACCAGCCACACAGCACCCACTTGTCACAAGCCTGACACCCAGCTCTGCAGGCCCCTCTTCTTCCTCTGGGCTCTGGAGGACCCACCATGAGTCAACGCTGGGAAACCTTCTCAGAGGCCTGGGCAACCCTCACAGAGCCCCCTCTGAGGGACCAGCTGGTCCGTGTGTCCTCCTCCAATGCTTGGGTGCCAAGACTCCAGGTTTCACGGATTTGAACTCCTCCCTCAGATTCCCAGGCCTGCAAAGAGTAGCTTCTTTCTGCAGGCCTTTACCATCCTTAGTGTTCTCGTGCTACTTCAGTTCTCAGACATATGGTTACCAACCCTGCACATCATATTTTCTCTGTTAGAATATTTGATGTGCTGTTTTCCTTACTGGGTCCTGACTGGTGTACACAGGTTTTGCAATAATGGCTCAAATTCTGTCTTTATTCCTGTTCTAATCTTCATCCTCCCTGCAGAATAGTGTGTAGAACTTGCAGTGCTGAAGTGAATCACCACTGTTACAGCAAATTCGGAGTGTGAACACATACAGTGCTTTAAAATGTTTTGTGTATTTTATCTCATTTGATGCTTCCTCTCATGGTCATTTCACAAGGTTTTCACCAAGCAACTTCTACTTATAAGGCACAGGGCCAGGTGCTGATTATGTGAATAAAAAGTATTACTCCCACAGAGGTGACTTCTAAATAGTAGGGACATATTTTTATTTCATAGAAGAAGCTTTATAAAGCGCTCATTGAGTCAGAGGAGAAAGCTGGGACCTACCCAGGAAGAATTATGAAGATAATTTCTGCCATCTAGAATTCAGATACCCATGATGATTGTGCTGAATCATCAATTAAATAATATGCAAGTATGTAAGGGGAATAGAATAGTGTCCCACACTTCGTAAACACTCAATAGAATAGTCACAAGAAAGGACAGTTAAGACGTAGAAGGAATTCACTTCAAGGACTCTATAAATGGGGATCCATGACAACAGCAATATGTTGCTTCTCCGTGAGCCTTCAGAGTTCCATGCAGTGATCCCTAGGAGAGTCCCTTTGAGGCAGGGCAGGTGTCATTATTCCTGTTTACTGCTAAGGAAACAGACACTAACAAACAGTGAGTGACTTGACAATTTCCTGTAACCAACATGTGGTGGCACCAGGCGCAGGATGCCCTGGCCGTTCAGTGTTGGCTGCCCCTCCTGCAACAGTCTAGCCCCTTCCTCAGGGCCCCCATCACGTCCCGGTTCCTTAAGCTGTAAATGAGGGGGTTGAGCATAGGGGTAAGGACTGTGTAGAAGATAGAGACCACCTTGTCATGGCTGGGGGTCCGGTAGCGCCTAGGCCTCAGGTAGATGAACATGGCTGCCCCATAGAAGAGGGAGACAGCTGTCATGTGGGAGGCACAGGTGGCCAGAGCCCTTTTGCCAGCCTGAGCAGAGTGCATATGGAGCACAGCCCCCAGGATGCGAACATAGGAGGCCACGATGATGGAGAAGGGAAGGAGCAGCATGAACACACAGCAAACGAATAGCATGTTCTCAAAAAGGGTTGTATCTACACAGGCCAGCTTCAACACAGATAGCATTTCACAGAAGAAGTGGTCCACAACCCTGGAGCCACAGTAGGGGAAGGTCATCACTACTGCCATCTGTGTCAAACCATCTAGTAGCCCAAAGGCCCAGGAACTCCCAGCGATCTGGAGACAGACCCTCTGACTCATGCGGGTGGAATAGTGCAGTGGGTGGCTGATGGCCACATAGCGGTCATAAGCCATGAGCCCCAGCAAAAGCCCCTCTGATCCAACGAGAGAGACTAAAAGGCCGACTTGTATGCCACAGCCCACAAAGGAGATGGTCTTTCTGCCAGACAGAAAGCTGGCCGCCATCTTTGGCACAAAGGTACAGACCAACATGAGATCCATGAGGGAGAGCTGACTGAGGAAGAAGTACATGGGTGTGTGAAGTCGAGGATCTATGCTGATGAGGGCCAGGAGGAGGACGTTTCCACAGAGGGCCACTGAGAACACTACCATGACCCCAGAGAAGAGAGCAAGGTCAGCTGGGCTGTGGGAAAAGATGCCCAATAGGATGAAGCCATCTCTGAAGGACTCATTCAACCACCTCTCCATGACTCAGTGGTTGTTCTTGGTCACCTGAGAATACGAACATAAATATTGGATTGAGTTGTATTTCTAATTTTTACGAGATTTTATGTATTTATTTTTAGAGAAGGGAAAGGGAGACAGAAAGAGAGGGAGAGAAACATCAATGTGAGAGAGAAGCATAGATCAGTTGCCTCTTTAACATGCCCTGACGAGGGACTAAACCCAAACCCACATATGTGCCCTAACTGGGAATTGAACCAGCAACCTTTCCTGTTGTGGGACAAAGCTCTAGGCCACTGAGCCACACCGGTCATGGCTGGGCTGTCATTTCTCATTGATTTCTGCATGTACACCTTCAGCCAGCTGTTTGGTTTGTCACTCATGAGGCCTCAACAACATATGCTTTAGGACATGAAGAGGATTCTACTTCATAGCTCTGTGATTCAGCAGTAGGAGCTCTGGTAGTTCATAGACCAATCCATGTATCTTTATTGGTGAATATGCTTACCAAGAAGAGTGGAAACCAAGTTATTTTATGTGATAACACTTTTCTGCAAGTGATGCCTTGGCTTTATCATATGATATTGAGTCTTTTGTGATACCACACAGACTTGATGAATGACCTCGAATAGGGCTAGAGAGTTCAGGCAAGAGACCACTTATGCCCTGGCTGGTGTAGCTCAGTGGATTGAGCTCAGGCCTGTGAACCAAAGGATTGAGGTTCGATCCCCAGTCAGGGCACATGCCTGGGTTGCAGACCAGTTCCCAGCAGGGGACGCACAAGAGGCAACCATACACTGATATTTCTCTCCCTCTCTCCTTCCCTTCCCCTCTAGAGATAAATAAATTAATTCTTTTTAAAAATACCTTTAAAAGAATTTTTTTAAAGAATTTATTTTCAAGGGAAAGGGGGAAGGATTCTCAGAAACTAGTATAAAGGACACATGAACAACAAGTAAGGGAGGTGGAAATGGGAGGGAGGTGGAGAGCACAGGGGGGTGGGATGGGATGGAAGTTGGGGACAGAAAACTGTACTTCAACAATAATTAAATTTTAAAAATATTTTTTTAAAAAGAAAAAATACCCTTAAAAGAAAAAAAGAGAGACCACTTATGTGTGTTATAGAAAGGGAAGGGAAGAAAATGAAGCATGAGCTGCTCTTTTGTGTGCACATTTCTCTGTGTTCTGAGAGTTTTATCTGGCTAGCCACTCTGTTATATTTATAAAGTAGATAAAGAAGTGCTCTCTAGTGCCTCTCATGAGAAGGAACAGTTACAATTGGATGCCAATGCTGTGACTTATGTCAGGGTTGACAAAAAAGATGCAGGGTTAATAGGGAGAAGCAATGATTTGGCATCCAATCCTCAAGAGTAATGTGGTCTTCAATTTTATGGCTACTTTTAAAATACCACCAGGACACAGCAGGCCCTCTGTGCCTTCCACTCCTCTGAGTCAGACAGCTCTGGCAAGCAAGGCTCATTGGCTAGTTCCTAACACACTGACAGAGCCACCCATTAACAACAACTTCTGCTCAAAACCTGACCTTCTGGAGTACACATGCCTCGTTTAGCAAGAAAAGTGATTGAATTGGATATATTTACATGGTTATGGTCATTTGTGGCTGTAGAATCTTTGACCATAATGTCATTTGTAATGGGAAATATTTTGTAAGCTTGAAAAAATGAGAGTTTTTATTTTCTAAAACAAACAAGCAAACAAACAAACAAAAAAACCCAGGACACAGACTCAGTACATGTTGGCTGATAAACACATACAAGTAATACCTGCTTACTATGTTATCTTTAATAGAAACAAAAGAGCCTTTTTTTTTTAAATCCAAGGTCATGCCAACTGATTTTAGAGAGAGAGAAAAGGAGGAATGGAGGGGGAAAGAGAGAAAGAAACATCAATGCAAGTGATAAAAATCAATCGGTTGCCTCTTACACATGCTCCAATTTTGACTGAACCCACAACCTAGGTATGTGCCCTGACTGGTATTCAAACCTGTGACCTTTCAGTCCATGAGACAATGCTCCACACTGGCCAGGGCTAAAGAGCCTTCTTTCTTTTTTTTAAAGATTTTATTTTTCTAGAGAGAGGGGAAAGGAAGGAAAATGAGAGGGAGAGAAACATCAATGTGTGGTTGCCTCTCATGCATCCCACTTTGGGAACCTGGCCTGCAACTCAGGCACGTACCCTGACTAGGAATCAAACCAGCAATCCTTTGGTTTGCAACCCACACTCAATCCACTGAGCTACACCAGCCAGGCCCCAAAGAGCCTTCTTTATAAAAATTTTTCTAATATCTTCCTTCTGACTTTCTAATGAAACATTTATTATTTTTCTTATAAATTTTTTCAATTAACTTACTTGGACCATGCCAATGAAAAGTGTTTCTCTTGATATGGGTCAAGAATTTTTTCTCAATATGTCATATGAAAGGAAAACAGAGCCTGATTTCACAGATAAAAAAGACAGCTTTTTGCAAGTTGCCTAGAAAACAATGAATCAAAGATGTGGAGTTTGTCAGCCTATTTCTCATCTGCTGAGAAGAGGCAGGGCTCTCTGCCTGACCTAGTGCCAGGCAAAATTCAACTGGTTGAAATAGCCCTGGCTGGTGTGACTCAGTGGACTGAGGGCTGGCCTGTGAACCAAAGGGTCACTGGTTTGATTTCTAGTCAGGGCACATGCCTGGGTTGTGGGCTAGGTCCCCAGTGCAGGGGCGTGTGAGAGGCAACCACATATTGATGTTTCTCTGTCTCTCTTTCTCCCTCCCTCCCCCTCTCTCTAAAAATACATAAAATCTTTAAAAAATAAAATAATATGACTTTCACATCTATTTTTAATTTGACCTTATAGTCAACCATAAAGAGGGTACAGAGAGATTATTAAAATAGACCATCTCTTACAGATGAGGAAATTGAGGAGTTGGCTGCATTGTCCAAAGCTATATGGCTAGTAAATGTGGGACCAATACTTGAGAAGGGGCTTTTGGAATCTAAGCTCTGAATACTTTAAGTTATATCAGGTTGTTGCAGGGCAAATATATCCTTAGAAGGGCAAGCTACCTTATTTTGAAGAAATTCTTAGTTCAGTGTTTCCAGTTCAATTTTTTATGATTCTTGGCTCACCCAGCAGCCTTCTGATCTGTAATATGGACTCTTAAAAACTGGAGACCCTTTAGCTGAACACAGAACAGGTTTCCTGTCAGACGTACGGTGCTCATCACTGTTCACTGAACAAGGAGGCAGCTAGGACGTGTGGTTGCAATGCCTTCTTCATAGCCTGCAAAGCAAACCCAAACCTCAGCCTGTAAATATCTCGAGACAAACATATCAATGCACAGGCAGCAGCTAGGCTTTCCCAGTGAGTTCAAGGCTTACAAAGAGCCAATTAAATAATTTCCTTGCTTGTCTTCTCCCTTTTCTCTATAAAAGTCTTCTCTGTGGTCTATGACGCTCTCCTAATCACTTTCAGTTTAACATAGCCTGATTGGAATCTATTTCTACTTATATAAATTCTTAAAAAGTTTAATATGTGTCTGTGTATCTTTTAAAATCACAGATGAATACTTGATCACTTATGGCTATTACATTCCTACCTTTTGAGTTGTTTAGTATAAATGGGAGCCCCTAAATCTAGATGCAGGTGACAATTACATTTCTGACCCTGTAGCACTCAGGGAAAGGTCTCCCGGAGATGATCAGGAGGCTGAGGCGGACCAGCCAGAGACCCCATCTGCCCACCTGTCTCCAAACAACTGCAGAATCTGTCAGATCCCAACACTCCTCCCCAGGCCCAGAACCGGCCCCCAAAATACCAATTTCTTGAGGGATATATAACTACATGTCTTCCTGACACCCCAAACAGGAAAGAACAATTCTTGCATGTGTTTACCAGAAAAGTAGTATTTCCTCTTTGCATCTTTTTTAAAAAGAAAATACTTTACTGTCCCAACCATTCAAGTTCAAAATGACCCACTTGGATACTCCCCGCATTCTGTGTCAAACAGTCTCCTGGTCCTGCTGATTTGCACATTATGGAGAATCTTGCTTCTTACAACAGCCTCTATGCTCATCCCGGGAGTCACCACTGTATTCAGAGCATTACCGTTTGGCCAGCATTCACACAGTGGCCCTGACCAGGCACCTCCTTGGGCACTGCACACTGTGGGCACCGCACACTGTGGGCACCTTAAAGAGTGTCTCTGTGTGGTTACTGCTCTGCTCAAAACTGAGCAGGGCTCCACCTCTAACCGACTGATGTCCCTAAGTGGCCCGCTCTCCCTTCCTCTAAATAAGCCTCACACTCCACCTGCACTGACCTCTGCAGCTCGCCCAAAACAACTTCTGTTGGTCCCTTTTGGTTTTGCTCATGCTGCTCCATTCTCCCAGTGTATCTGCCTCCAAACTCCTTTTGTCATAATGCCATTGTTTCTCAGGGGCTCAGCTCCAACCTGCTTCTGCCAGGAAGGAGCTCCCACCTGACCCTATGCCAGGTGATCCCTTTCGCTGAGGCCTCTCACCTCACATTCTGTGACCTGAGAGTGCTCTCCATGGGTGCAGTTACAGTTCCCAGCATCCTCCAACACGGGTCCCTGCTTCTCCACCCAGCAGCAGGAGAATTAGCCTCATCTGAAGTTCAAAGTAGATGATGTCACTCTTGTGCTCTAGCTATGCCATTGGGCTCCTAACCCACTTAAGGCAAGGGCAAGTCCTTACGAGGCAACCCCAGCCATGCAAGACCACAACTGACCCAGCGCTGTGGCTGCCTTTCCCACACCAAAGGCTGGGACAAGGGCTTTTACCTCTCTCCTCCCTCAGGGTGCTAAGTTACAGGAGCAGGCCAGAAACAATCCTACCTTAGGACCTTTCCCCTTCCCTCGCAATGGCATGTTTCTCCCCCAGTTACCTACATGGCCCCTCTGACTTCAGATCTACTGAGGTCATAGAAAGCTTCTCTCAAACACCCCAGGTTCCTACATCAACATGTGTTGACTATATCGAATAATGAATCATTAACTGACATGCATCTGCAACCTCAATTTCTGAGCTAAAATGCTTGCACTTGTTCACAAGAACTTGTTCATTGCATACTTCTTCACAACCCAAATAGGAGTTCACTGTTGGACTGTGAGTGATATACATATGCACAAGCCCAGCAAAGAAACACAAAAGGAGGCAGACATTAGGAGGAAGAAGAAATGCTGACAAATAAGTAGAAATGAAGACACAAACCAGAAATCAGTAACAGGAACTGTAAGGAAGGGACAAGAGGGGTGATGGAAAAATAACACGCGCTCACCTCAGGACAGGTTGTCTGCAGGAAAGGAGAACCCACAGCTCCCTTGTGGAGGAGTTTCTGGGGTGAACTTCGCTCTGCCATCCCTCACTCACTGGATCAGAGGGGACAAGGGGGCAGGAAGAAACTTCTCCAGCTCTGACCTCCCTCCTCAGCTCCCCACTTCCCAACTCCCCAGTGACTCTCTCACTCAGTGGGGCTCCAACAGACAATAGCCTCCTCTCAGAAAAAGGGAGACAGAGAGAACGAGAACTTAGTCAAGAGGGTGGTGATGGGCAGATGGGCTCAGAGCCAGCACCCATGTATCCCTTACACCCACCAGTGCCTGTCCACCTGCTACGAGCTGCCTCTCACCTTGGCTTGCAGACCTGTCTCCTACTGCCCATTAAGGTACTTAACACAGATCTGCAGTGAGGAAGGGAAAGCTGTCCCCTCCCTGGAGACTCCTCAGGCTTGAGCCCTGACAGGAGCTCCCAAGATCACAATTAAAGGGTCCAAAAGGTACCTTGGGGACAGAACCAGAAGCAGGCCCCATGGAGACCATGTGAGGAAACCTGGTCAGGGGAGGGCCACAGGGCAGCCAGGGCATAGGAAGGTAGTCAAGTTTCTGGGGGCTCTGCCCTGACACACACACATTCCACACTACCCCAGTCACCCCCAGGGTCCTCATGGCGTCTCCACCTGTGACTGGCCCAGTTGACTCTCCACACTCCATAGTCCACATGTGTTCTTCATCTGCCCTGCAGGTCAGTCTGCACCTGCTGAAGGCCCCGGATACACAGAGCAAGGGGTGAAAAGTTGTGCTGCACTCCAAGTGGGGCCTGGACACAGCCCTGGCTCCCAAGAGTTTATGACCCAGTGAGAGGGAAACAGCTCCCACCTTCACAAGAGTCAGATGGTGGCATCAGAGCTGGGTGTTCTTCAAACCCTGTCTGGTGCTTCTCTGTGATCAGTGCCCTCCCTGGTGTCTGTGGGCTATCTTTTGATGCGGAGGCCTTATGTCTGTTCCCTCTGTGTAATCACCAAGAGTACTTCCTTCACTTCGAGAGTGACCCAAGTTGGACCACAATATTATAATCACTCTACTGTTGGCCCATTACTGTGGAAGAGGTCAATTTTCAAAATGACCTCTTTTGGAAACCAAATGGTCAAATAACCAATTTATCTTTTCCTTCTAATTTTTTAGTTCTATTTGACTGGTTTTCATTCTGTTTTCACAAGCACAGTGACATGTGTTTGCCTGCCAAACTCTTGGGGAGTTTCAGTGAGGCTGGTGCCCAGGCAGGAGAGAGTGGATCACACAGCTGAGACGGGAGGGGTCCAAGGAGAGCTGGGAAGACCCAGCAAGGTAAAGAGGAGGGAATGAGGAAAGAGAGGAAACTAAAAATTGGGAAAATACCAAAGAAAGCCAGAAAGTCAAAAGAAGGAGATCAAGAGAAGAAGAAAGGAACAGGGAAGAACAGCCAATTAACAAAAAAACAATTAACAATTTGGGAATAAGCACATACTTATTAATAAATACTTTAAGTGTACATGGAACAATGCCCCACTCAAAAGACATAGCGCAACAGAATGGATAAAAAAAATAAAGCCCTATCTGTATTCTCTTGATAACAGACTCATTTTAGAGCAAAAGACATACACAGACTGAAAGTGAAGAGATGGAAAAAAGACATTACATGCAAATAGAAATGAAAAGAAAGCTGGAGCAGCAATACTCATATCAGACAAAATATACTTTAAAACAAAGAATATAAAAGATGCAAATAAGGAAATTATATAATGGCAAAGAGGTCAACCCCAGAAGAGGATGTAACAATTGTACATATCAACAAGCCCAACACAGTAGCACCCAGAGATATGAAGCAAATATTAATGGACATAAAGGCAGAAATTGATAGCAACACACTCATACCCCACTTACCTCCATGGGTAGGTCATTCAGACAGGAAATTAATAAGGAAATAATGGCTTTGAATGCTGCATTAGACCAGCCTAACTTCACAGACAATTAGAGAACATTTCATCCCCAAACTGCAGTGTCCACATTCTTCTCAAGTGCACAAAGAACATTTTCCAGGAGAGGCTACTTATTGGACCATAAAACAAACCTCAGTAAACTCAAGAAGAGTGGATTATGTCAAGCATATTTTCTGATCACAGTGCCATAAAACTGGAAACCAATAACAGGAAGAAAACTGAAAAAGAAAACCCTCTCAAACATGTCAAGATTAAAAAGAACCAATGGATCTAGGAGATCAAAACTGCCCTGAGACAAATGAAGATAGCCAACTTGCCAAAATTAATGGGATGCAGCAGGAGCAGTTGCAAGAGGGAAGCTCATAACTATACAAGCCTACTTCTATAAACATGAAAAATGCCAAGTAAACAATCTAATTTTGTACCTAAAAGAACTAGTGAAAGAAGTACAAACAGAACCCACTGAAAATAAAAGGAAGGACATAATAAAGATCAGAAAAGAAATAAATAAAACAGAGACAAAAGTAAAAACCAGTAAAACAGATGAGTGCAACTAAGAGCTGGCTCTTAAAAGAATATACAAAATTAACAAACTTCACTCTGATTGGTGTGGCTCAGTGGCTCAGTGGATTGAGTGCCAGCCTGTTAACCAAAGAGTCACTGGTTCAATTCCCAGTCAGGGCACATGCCTGGGTTGCAGGCTAGGTCCACAGTGGAGGCCACATGAGAGGCAACCACACATTGATGTTTCTCTCCCTCTCTTTCTCTCCCCCTTCCCTTCTGTCTAAAAATAAATAAATCAAAATTAACAAACCTCTACCCACACTTATCAAGTTGAAATGATAGAGAGATACCAAAGAAATAATATCAGAAATAAAAGAGGAAGATTACAACTAACACCATATAAATACAGATCATTAAAACATCCTGTGAGCCCCAGCTGCTGTGGCTCAGTGAATTTACCACTGGCTTGCAAACCAAAGGTCATCAGTTTGATTTCCAGTCAGGGCACATGCCTGGGTTGTGGACCAGGTCCCGACAACCACACATTGATGCTTCCCTCCCTCTCTTTTCTCCCCCCTCTCACTCTCTCTAAATAAATAAAATCTTTATAAAAAAGAATGCTGTGAACATCTATATGTCAATAAGTTGAATAACCTAGAAGAATCCTGAAACACATAACTTCTAAGACTGAACCAGGAAGAAACAGAAAATCTGAACAGACCAATTACTAGCGATACATTGGAGCAGTAAATACAAAACAAAAAAAAAAACAAAAAACAAAAAACCCACCAACAAATAAAAGCCCAGGACCAGACATGTTCACAGGTGAGTTCTACCAAGTATTGAAGGATGATCTAAATACCTATTCTTCTAAAACACAGGTGGGAAACACAAAGCCCATGGGCCAAATCCAGCCTTCCACCTTGCTTTATATGTCCCAGCACCTTGTTTCTACCTGGCAGAAGTACTGAGCTCACACTTAAGTGTTAAGGAGTAGTTACATTTATTAAGTCCTAAAATTGCATTCAGCTCTTTGAAGGCAATTGTGAAAGTGATGCAGTCCCCAGTGAAAATGAGTTTAACATCCTTGTTCTAAAACTACTCAAATAATTTAAGAGGAAGGAACTCTTTCAAGCTCATTATATGAGGCCAGCAAGACACCTCAAAAAATAGAATTATAGGTCCACATCCCTAATGAATATAGATGTAAAAATTCTCGACAAAGTACTAATCTGAATTAAACAATACATTCACAAGATTATGCACCATGGCCAAATGGAAGCTATGCCAGTGATGCAAACAATGTGATACATTAATAAAATCAAAATTATAGTTACCCCTGACAACAAGGCTTCCAGCCAAGATGGAGGCTTAGGTACATGCACTTAATCTCCTCATACAACCAGAGAAGAATAGCAAAGAATTTAAAGACAAAAATGACTAGAATTTCCAGAAATATTGAACTGTATGAAAATACAGTTTAATTAACTTCGACAACCAAGGAGTTAAAGAAGAGACCTGTATCCAGACTGCTCCACAACACTGTGAAGCAGGTTGCTCCCCCAACCCCAGGTGAATACATAAGGCTCTGCCCCTTACAAGATAACAGATGCACCAAGACAAAGAAATATGGCCCAAATGAAAGAACAGATCAAAACTCCAGAAAAAGAACTAAGCAATGAGGAGATAGCCAACCTATCAGATGCAGATTGAAAACACTGGTAAGCAGAGTGCCCAGAAAAATGATTGAGTACAGCTGCAAAATAAAGAAAGAAGTGAAGGCTCTACAAAGTGAAATAAAAATATTCAGAGAATCAACAGTGAAAAAAAGGAAACCAGGACTCAGATCAGCAATTTGGAACAAAATAAATAAATATACATTCAACTGGAACAGAATGAATAAACAAGAATTCAAAAAGTAAGGAGAGGCTTAGGAACTTCTGGGAAGTTTAAATGTACTAACATCCAAGTCATAGGAGTGCCAGAAGGAGAAGAGGAAGCGCAAGAAATTAAAAACGTATTCAAAAAACTAATCAAAGAATACTTGATAAATCTGGCAGAGGAAATGTCCAGGAAGGTCAGAGAATCCCAAACAAGATGGACCCAAGGAAGCACACACCAAGGCACATCATAATTTAAACACCAAAGATTAAAGATAAAGAGAATATCTTAAAAGCAACAAGAGAAAAGCAGAGGGTGACCTACAAAATAGTTCCCATGAAACTATCAGTTGATTTCTTAAAAGAAACCTTGCAGGCAAGAAGGGGCTAAAAAGAGGTATTCAAAGTCATGAAAAGCAAGGACCTACATCCAAGATTACTCTATCCAGAAAAGCTATCATTTAGAGTGGAGGGGCAGATAAAGTGCTTCCCAGACAAGGTAAAATTAAAGAAGTTCATCATCATGAAGCCCTTATTATATGAAATGTTAAAGAGATTTATCTAAGAAAAAGAATATCAAAACTATGAACAGTAAAATGACAAGAAACTCAAAACTATCAACAACTTACCCTAAAAAAAAAAAAAACCTAAGCAAACAACTAGAAGAACAGAATCACAGTAATGGAGATCACATGGAACATTATTAGTGAGCAGGTGGTGGTGAGAGAAAAGAGGAAAAGGTACAGGGAATAAGAGGCATAATTGATAGGTACAATATAGACAGGGTGAGGTAAAGCATAGTATAGAAAATGGAGAAGCTGAAGAATTTATATTTACGACCCATGGTCATGAACTAAGGGGGAAAGAATGCTGGAGGGATGGTGGTGCAGAGCAGAGGGGGGAAACAGGGAAAAAACAGGACAACCGTAATATCATAATCAATAAAATATACAAAAAATAGCACAATGGAGAATTTTACTAGAGAATTGGAATAAATAAAAAAGTCAATTTGTAAACTTAGAGTGAAGAAATGCACAAACTAAAATTGAAAAACCCAACACATGGATTTACCTGCAAATTAGACGTGGGCGAAAGTAAGAGCATCACCAGTAGGAAATATTCAGGCTGATGCACATATGGAAAAAGGATGGAAAATGTGGAAAAGAATATAAAATATGTCAGAAGACAGTGGGATCAAGACAGCAGTGTCATAGGCCAGTCCCACACTTGAATGCACCCACAGCAGTCATGCCAGGCCTCACAGAGAGTGGAACTGAGGGCCAATCCTACCCAGTAGTGTGCTTGAAGAAACTGAGGCCCAACTACAACAGGTGGGTACATGTGAACTACATAGGGGACACCCCAGGAACACCTGACTCTGGTAACCAAAGAGAATTGCACCACTTGACCCCACGGAACACCATCTATACAAGCCCACTCTTTTAGGACAAGGAGAGGTAGCTAATATGTAAAATAACAGAGAAAGCTAGGCAAAATAAGGAGACAAAAGAATATTTCCAAAACAAAAGGATAAGACAAAACCTCCAGAAAAGGAACTAAACACTATGGAGATGAGCAGTTCACCAGATAATTAATTCAAAGTAACGGTCACAAATATAATCCCCAAACTTGGGGGAAAAAATGAATGAACCCTGTGAGAACTTCAACAAAGAAGATAAAAAGTATAAAAAAAGAACAAATCAGAACTGAAAAATACCATAACTGGAATGAAATAAATACAACAGAAGAAATTAAAATCAGAGTAGATGGTGCAGAAGAACGAACTGGCAAACTAGAAGACTGGAAATCACCCAATCAGAACAACAAAAGAAAAAATTTTTTTAAATGAGGACAGTTTAAGGGACGTCTCCAACAACACCAAATATACTAATATTTGAATTATAGAGGTTCCAGAAAGAGGAAAGAGAGCGAAGGGGACAGAAAACCTATTTGAAGAAATAATGATTAAAAACTTTTCTAAGCTGGTGAAGGAAACAGACATATAAGTTCAGAAAACTGAGACATGTGTCTCTATCTTGTTTTGGAATTAGGATTATGCTGGCTTCCTAAAAAGAGTTTGGGAGTCTTCCATCCTTTTGGATTTTTTTGGAATAGTCTGTGAAGAAAGAGGTTAGCTCTTCCTTAAATGCTTTGTAGAATTCTCCTGTGAAACCATCTGGTCCAGGGCTTTTGTGTGACGGGAGTTTTTTGATTACTGCTTCAGTTTCATCTGCTGTTATTGGTCCGTTCAGGTTTTTTGTTTCTTTTTCGTTGAGTTTTGGAAGATTATATTTTTCTAGAAATTTGTCCATTTCACCTAGGTTTTCAAATTTCTTTTTTTAAGATTTTATTTATTTATCTTTAGAGAGGAAGGGAAAAAGAGAAGGAGAGAAATATCAATGCATGGTTGCCTCCCATGAGTCCCCTGTCAGGAACTGGCCTGCAACCCAGGCATGTGCCCTGACCGGGAATTGAACCTCAACCATGTGGTTCGCAGGCCCAGGCTCAATCCACTGAACCACACCACCCAGAGCAGTTTTCAAATTTCTTGGCATATAGTTCTTCATAGTAATTTCTTACAATCCCTTCTATTTCTGTGGTATCAGTTATAATCTCTCCTCTTTCATTTCTGATTGTGTTTATTTGTGTCCTCTCTCTTCTTTTCTTGATGAGCCTACTTAAAGGCTTGTCTATTTTGTTTATCTTTTCAAAAAACCAACTCCTGGATTCATTGATCCTTAGAATTGTGCTTTTAGTCTCTATGTCATTTAATTCTGCTCTGACCTTGGTTATTTCCTTCCTTCTACTTGCTCTGGGCTGTCTTTGTTGTTGTTCCTCGAGTTCTTGCAGGCATAGGGTTAGGTGGTTTGTTTGAAATGTTTCTGGGTTGTTTTTTTTAGATAGGCCTGTATTGCTATGAACTTCCCTCTCAGGACTGCCTTTGCTGTGTCCCATAAGTTTTGGGTTGTTGTGAGTTCGTTTTCATTTGTTTTAAGAAACTTTTTTATTTCTTCCCTAATTTCATTCTTGACCCATTTATTGTTTAATAGCATACCATTCCGTCTCCATGATTTTGGGTGTTTGGGGTTTTTTCCTTTGGGGTTGGTTTCCAATTTCAGTCCCTTGTGGTCAGAGAAAATGCTTGCTATGATTTCCATTTTCTTGAATTTGTTGAGGTTTGTTTTGTGTCCTATCGTGTGGTCTATCTTTGAAAGTGTTCCATGTGCACTTGAAAAGAATGTGTATTTAGCTTCTTTGGGATGGAGGCCTCTATATATATCAGTTAAGTCCATTTCAACTATCGTACATTTACACAATGGAATTCTATGCAGCAGAAAGAAAGAAGAAGCTCCTACCCTTTGCAACATCATGGATGGAACTGGAAAGCATTATGCTGAGTGAAAAAAGCCAGGTGGTGAAAGACAAATACCATATGATCTCACCTTTAACAGGAAGCTAAACAACAAAACAAACAAGCAAGCAAAATATAACCAAAGACACTGAAATACAGAACAGGCTGACAGGGACCAGAGGAGAGAGTGGAGAGAATCACAGGGGAAATGGGGAAGGATTCACAGGAACAAGTATAAAGAACACATGGACAATAACTAAGGTCGGGGTGGAAATGGGAGGGAGGTGGGGAGCACTGGGGTGGGGTGGGCAGGGCTGGACTATAAGACAGAAAACTGTACTTGAACAATAAGTAAATTATATATATATATATATATATATATATATATATATATATATAATTTAAAAAAGAAAATTGAGACATGAAGAATTGGGAAATCTAAAAAGACTGATCAACGGTAAGGAAATTGAAAGAGTCACCAAACATCTCCCCAAAAATAAAAGTCCAGGGACTGATGGATTCACTAGTGAATTCTACCAAACATTCAGAGATGATTTAATATCGACTTTTTTCAAACTCTCCAAAAAAATTGAAGAAGAGGAAGTACTTCCTAACTCATTTATGAGGCCAACATTACCTTGATACCCAACCTGGCAAGGACAACACAGAAAAGGAGAAATGGTATGAAACCAGTATCACTTATGATATAGATACAAAAATTCTAAGTACAATATTAACAAATTGAACAACACAATACATCTAAAAGATAATACATCACAATCAAGTGTGTGGGGAACAAGGATGGTCAGAGATGCAGAATAAAATAAAATTAACATAATTTTATGTTAAAATAAAATAATTTTGTTAAATTATTTTAACAAAATAAAAAAATAAAATTATATGATCATATCAATAGATACAGAAAAAGCATTTGACAAGAAACAATATTCATTTGTGACCAAACACACACAATATAGTGGGTATAGATGGAAAGGGAAACTACATCAACTTAATAAAGGTCATATGTGACAAACCCTCAGCTAATATCTTACTCAGTGGTGAAAAACTGAAAGCTTTTCCTCTAAGATCAAGAACAAGACAAGGATGTTCAGTCTCAACACTTTTAATCAACTGGAAGTACTGGAAGTCCAAAGCAGTCAGGTAAAAGAAATAAATAAAAGGCATCCGAATTAGGAATAAGGAAGTATAATTATCACTTTTTTTTCCAATTTGTTTTTTTTCCAATTTTTTAATTTAATTATTTTTCAAGTACAGTTTTCTGTCTATTACTCCCATACCATCCCACCCCCATCCTCCCCCCTCCCTCCCATTTCCACCCTTCTCAGTTGTTGTCCATGTATCCTTTATATAGGTTCCTCTAAATCCCTCCCTTATTTCCCCTGAAATTCCCTCCCCTCTCCCCTCTGGTCACTGTCAGCCTGTTCTCTATTTCAGTGTCTTTGGTTATATTTTGCTTGCTTGTTTGTTTTGTTGTTTAGCTTCCTGTTAGAGGTGAGATCATATGGTATTTGTCCTTCAACACCTGGCTTATTTCACTCAGCATAATGCTTTCCAGTTCCATCCATGTTGTTGCAAAAGGTAGGAGCTCCTTCTTTCTTTCTGCAGCATAAAATTCCATTGTGTATATGTACCATAGTTTTTTGATCCATTCATTTACTGACGGGCACCTAGGTTGCTTCCAACTCTTGGCTATTGTAAATTGTGCTGCTATGAACATTGGGGTGCATAGGTTCTTTGGGATTGGTGTTTTAGGGTTCTTAGGATACAATCCCAGCAGTGGAATTGCTGGGTCAAAAGGCAAGTCCAATTTTAGTTTTCTGAGAAAATTCCATACTGTTTTCCATAATGGTTGTACCAGTCTGCAATCCCACCAACAGTGGACCAGAGTCCCCTTTTCCCCACACCCTCTCCAACATTTGTTGTTTATTGCTTTGTTTATGATAGCCATTCTCACCGGTGTAAAGTGGTATCTCATTGTAGTTTTAATTTGCATCTCTCTGATAGCTAGTGATATTGAGCATCTTTTCATGTGTCTCTGGATCCTCTGTATGTCCTCCTTGCAGAAGTGTCTGTTCAAGTCCTTTCCCCATTTTTTAATTGGGTTAGTTGTCTTCTTAGAGTGAAGTCGTGTGAGTTCTTTGTATATTTTGGAGATTAAACCTTTGTCTGAGGTATCATTGGCAAATATGTTTTCCCATACAGTTGGTTGTCTTTTTATTTTAATGCTGTTTTCTTTAGCTGCGCAGAAGCTTTTTATTTTGATGAGATCCCATTTGTTTATTCTTTCCTTTATAGTCCTTGCTCTAGGGGACATATCAGTAAAAATGTTGCTGCGTGAAATATCTGAGATTTTCCTGCCAATGTTCTCCTCTAGGACTTTAATGGTGTCATGGCTTATATTTAAGTCTTTTATCCACCTTGAATTTATTTTGGTGTATGATGTAAGTTGGTGCTCGAGTTTCATTTTTTTGCATGTAGCTGTCCAGTTCTCCCAACACCATTTGTTGAAGAGGCTATCTTTACCCCATTTTATGATACTGCCCCCTTTGTCGAATATTAATTGACTGTAGAGATTTGGGTTTATTTCTGGGCTCTCTATTCTGTTCCATTGGTCTATGTGCCTGTTTTTATGCCAGTACCAGGCTGTTTTGATTACAGTGGCCTTGTAATACAGTTTGATATCAGGTATTGTGATCCCTCCTACTTTGTTCTTCTTTCTTAACATTGCAGCTGCTATTCGGGGTCTTTTATGGTTCCATATAAATTTTTGAAGTGTTTGTTCTATGTCTGTGAAATATGCCATTGGTACTTTAATAGGTATTGCATTGAATCTGTAAATTGCTTTGGGTAGTATGGACATTTTGATGATGTTAATTCTTCCAATCCATGAACACGGTATACGTCTCCATTTGTTTGTGTCTTCCTTGATTTCTGTCTTCAGTGTTGTGTAATTTTCTGCATACAGGTCTTTAACCTCCTTGGTTAGATTTATTCCCAGATATTTTATTTTTCTTTTTGCTATATCGAATGGGATTTTTTTCTTGATTTCTGCTTCTGCTGATTCATTGTTAGTATACAGAAATGCCTTTGATTTCTGGATATTGACTTTGTATCCCGCTGTTTTGCCAAATTCATTTATTAGTTCCAGCAGTTTTTTGGTAGAGTCTATAGGATTTTCCATGTACACTATCATGTCATCTGCAAACAGTGACAGTTTTGTTTCCTCCTTTCCGATTTGGATGCCTTTTATTTCCTTTTCTTGTCTGATTGCTGTGGCTAGAACTTCCAATACTATATTAAATAGAAGTGGTGAAAGTGGACAACCTTGTCTTGTTCCTGATCTTAGTGGAAAAGCTTTCAGTTTTTGCCCATTCAGTATGATGTTGGCTGTAGGTCTTTCATATATGGCCTTTATTATATTGAGGAATGCTCCCTCTATTCCCACTTTGCTGAGTACCTTTATCATAAATGGGTGTTGTACCTTATCAAAAGCTTTTTCCGCGTCTATTGATATGACCATGTGGTTTTTGTCCTTGCTTTTGTTTATGTGGTGTATTACATTTACTGATTTGCGGATATTGAACCATCCTTGCATCCCTGGGATGAATCCCACTTGGTCATGGTGTATGATCTTTTTGATGTATTGTTGGATGCGATTTGCCAATATTTTGTTGAGGATTTTAGCATCTATGTTCATCAGTGATATTGGCCTGTAATTTTCTTTCTTTGTTGTGTCTCTCTCTGGTTTTGGAATTAGGATAATGCTCGCTTCATAAAAAGAGTTTGGGAGTTTCCCATCATTTTGGATTTTTTGGAATAGTCTGTGAAGAATAGGGGTTAGCTCTTCCTTAAACGCTTTGTAGAATTCTCCTGTGAAACCATCTGGTCCGGGGCTTTTGTGTGATGGGAGTTTTTTGATTACTGCTTCAATTTCATTTGCTGTTATTGGTCTGTTCAGGCTTTCTACTTCTTCTTCATTGAGTTTTGGAAGATTATATTTTTCTAGAAATTTGTCCATTTCACCTAGGTTTTCAAATTTCTTGGCATACAGTTCTTCATAGTAATTCCTTACAATCCCTTCTATTTCTGTGGTATCAGTTGTAATCTCTCCTCTTTCATTTCTGATTGTGTTTATTTGTGTCCTCTCTCTTCTTTTCTTAATGAGCCTACTTAAAGGCTTGTCTATTTTGTTTATCTTTTCAAAAAACCAACTCTTGGATTCATTGATCCTTATAATTGTGCTTTTGGTCTCTATGTCATTTAATTCTGCTCTGATCTTGGTTATTTCTTTCCTTCTACTTGCTCTGGGCTGTCTTTGTTGTTGTTCTTCGAGTTCTTGCAGGCAAAAATATGGAACACTTCACGAATTTGCGTGTCATCCTTGCGCAGGGGCCATGCTAATCTTCTCTGTATCATTCCAATTTTAGTATATGTGCTGCCGAAGCGAGCACAATTATCACTTTTTTGCAGTAGACATGATTCTATATATAGAAAACCCTAAATACTCCACAAAAAACTAATAGACACAATAGAATTCAGTAAAGTTGCAAGATATGAAATTATTGTACAAAAATATATTGTATTTCTTTATACTAATAGTGAAATATAAGCACAAAAATGAAAACAATTCCATTTGCAATTGCAACAAAAAATAAAATACTTAAGCATAACCTTAACAAAGTTGGGAAGGACTGAAAACTACAAGGCATTATTGAAAGGAATTGAAAAAACACAAAGAAATTGAAAGATATTCCATGTTCATGGATTGAAAGAATCAATATAGTTAAATGACTGTGTTATCTAAAAGAATATGCAGATTGAATGCAATTCTTATATCAATCTCAATGGTATTTTTCAAAAAATATAAACAAACATCCTCAGATTTGTATGGAACCACATAAGACCTCAAATAGCCAAAGCAGTCCTGAAGAAAAAAGAACCAAGCCACAGCTATCACATTCCCTGACTTCAAATTATGCTACAGAGCTTCCATAATCAAAACCACATGGTGTTAGCAGAAACACTGACACACAGACCAACAGAACAAAATTGAGGACCCAGGAATAAACCTCCACATATGTAGACAATAAATTTTTTTAAAGGAGCCAAAAGTATACAAGGAAGAAAGGAAAGTCTTTACAATAAATATACAAGGGAGAAAGGAAAGTCTTTTTCAACACCTTTTCAAAGGTGTTGAGAAAACTGGAAAGTCGCATGCAAAAGAATGAAACTGGACTGCTATCTGACACTCCACACAAAATTAATACAAAGTCAATTAAAGACTTGAATATAAGACCTGAAAGAATAAATGATCTAGAAGAAAATATAGGTAGTAAACTTACAGGTCTTCTATCAGAGGGATTTTTGTGAACTTGACCCCAAAGGCAAAAGAAATATAGAAAAAATGAATGAATGAGACTACATCAAAATAAAACACTTCTGAACAACAAAAGATACTGTCAACAAAACAAAAGGCAGCCACTGAACAACAGAAAAATATTTGTAACCAATTTCTCCCATAAGGGATGAATTTCCAAAATACATAAAGAGCTCATACAACTTAACAATAAACAACAAAGCAATCTTATTACAAATGGGCTGAGGTCTTGAACAGATATTTTTCTAGTGAAGATATGCAGATGACCAACAGATAGATGAAAAGATGTTCAACTTCACTAGCTACAAAGAAATGCAAATTAAAACCACAATGTGATAGGACATCACACCTGTTAGAATAGCTATTATCAATAATATAAAAAATAACAAGTGTTGGAGAAGATATGGAAAAAAAGGGAACCCTTGTACACTGCTGCTGGGAATGTAAATTGGTGAGTCTCTGTGATGGATCCTCAAAAAATTAAGTCTAGAGTTGCCATATGACCCAACACCTCTCTCTGGGTATCTACCCAAATCATTTAAAAACACTTACTTGTAAAGATACATATATTCCTACATTTATTACAGAATTATTCACAATAGCCAAGACATAGAAACTACCTAGGTGTCCTTTCACAGATGACTGAATAAGAAGATCTGGTATACTCCCTGTCAAGATGACGAAGTAGGTAAATATGGTACTTGTCTCTTCCCATAACCACATCAAAAATACAATTAAACTACCTCTGGAGAACTTAAAATAAGAATATCCATTGGAGGACTTCAGCGAAGATGGAGGCATAGGTGGAAACACTGTGCCTTCTCCCACAACCAAGTTTGAACACAACAAAGGTTTGGAGAACTAGGACACACCCAAAGACCAGAAAATGGAATTATACGGGAGTCTGACAACTATGAACCATTCAACGGGGACTGTAAGAGAGGCAGAGCCAGCAGCGGAGCTGGGTCGGGCAGGACAGATCCCCCGACCTAGGCGCACTGGCAGCCCAGAACCAGTTGGGGTGTGGGGCAGACTGACCGCGGTCGCACATTCGTGCACAGTGAGACGGACCACGCAGGCCCCAGGGGGTGAACCCAGGGGTGGAGGGCTGACGGTGGTGGCACACTCGCGTGCAGTGGAACGAAACACGTGGGCCCGGTGACGGTGGTGGCTGCGGCACCGGGGCCGTGGCGGCAGGTGGCAGATGGGAAGCCATTGTCCCTCTTTGACCCCGCCCCCACATACAGCATCACAACCCAGCGACTTAGTTGCCCTGTTCTAGTGAACACTTTAGGGCTCTGATCCTGCTATGGAACAGGCACGAACAGCCCAAAAGATGGCGCAAGAAGAACTCAAAGTCCCAGAGCCGATAACTCTAAGCAACCGAGAAATTGCCAGCCTCTCAGAAGCACAATTCAAGACACTATTTATCAGGATGCTCACAGAACTGGTAGATTATAGTCACAAATTAGAGGAACGTAGTCACAAATTAGAGGAACATATGAAGGCTAAACTAAATGAAATGAAGGGAGATGCACAGGAAACCAATAGTGATGGGAAGGAAACTGGGACTCAAATCAAGGGAATGGACCAGAAAGAAGAACAAAACATCCCACCAGAAAGGAATGAAGAAATGAGAATTCAAAACAATGAGGAGAGGCTTAGGAACCTCCAGGACATCTTTAAATGTTCCAACATCCGGATTATAGGGGTACCAGAAGGGGGAAAGAAACAGCAATGAATGGAACACTTATTTGAACAAATAATAAAGGAAAACTTCCCCAGTCTGGCAAAGGAAATAGACTTCCAGGAAATCCAGGAAGCTCAGAGAGTCCCAAAGAAGTTGGACCCAAGAAGGAACACGCCAAGGCACATCAGAATTACATTAGCCAAGATGAAAATGAAAGAGAGAATCCTAGAAGCAGCAACAGACAAGGGGACAGTCACCTAAAAAGGAGTACCCATCAACGGATTTCTCAAAAGAGACCTTACAGGCAAGAAGGGGCTGGAAAGAAGTATTCCAAGTCATGAAATCCAAAGACCTATATCCAAGATTGCTTTATCCAGCAAAACTTTCATTTAGAATGGAAGGACAGATAAAGTACTTCTCAGATAATGTCAAGTTCAAGGAGTTCATCATCACCAAGCCCTTATTATATGAAATGTTAAAGGGACTTATCTAAGAAAAAGAAGATGAAAAATATGAACAGTGAAAGGACAGCAAACACACAGTTATTAACAACCACACCTAAAACAAAAGAAAACCAAGAGGACAGCTAGATCAGGAGTGGAACCATAGAAATGAAGAACACATGGAGGGTTAGAAACAGGGGGGTGGGAGGGGGAGAAGGGGGGAGAAGGCACAGAAAATAGCATAGATGGTAGGTAGAAAATAGATAGGGGGGAGGGTGAGAATAGTGGGGGAAATATAGAATCTAAAGAACTTGAGACACGTGGTCATAAACTAAAGGGGGGGAGAATGGTGGGGGAGGGAGTGTGCGGGTGGAGGGGAATGAAGGGGGGGAATAGAACAACTGTAATGGTATAATCAATAAAATATATTTTAAAACAAAGAATATCCATTGGAGTGAAGCATTAGAATCAGCATTCAGGGGGTCAGAGACCTGCAGCATTTATGGACATGCCCCCAGAAGGAGGGGATTGGTCAGCAGTGAGACTCACTCTTGCTCCTGCTCACTGCTGCTCTTTGGGGGCCCTTTAGGTTTGGACACAACGAGTAAAGGTAAGTGGCAAAGTCTTATGGGACTAGCACTCTTGGGGTCTTTTGAGTTGTCCAATTCCCCCCTCCCCAGAGAGCCATGTAGTGAGACCTGAGCCATATGTGTCGAGATTTGCTTTACGGAGCAGCATGTGATCAATTCTGCCCATTGTTGTATATGAACTTGAAGAGAACTTGTATTTTGTAGTAGGTGGGTGCACTTTTCTACATACGTCACTAGGTCAGCTTGCTATTCTAGTTGTTCAAATCATCTACATCCTTAGAGCTATTTTTGTTACCTTGTTTTAGAGTTACTAAGAGATGTATGCTGAAATCTCACATTACGATTGTGAGTTCTTGTTTCTACTATAGTTCTGTCTAGTTTCCTTTTTTATAATTGCGGTCACATTATTAGATACATATAAATTTAAAATTGTTATAACTTCTTGGTGGATTGTCCCCTTTATGAAAATTTTGCTTACACTCTTAAGGAAGTTTTACTTACCTCACTGCTTGCTTTGCTTGATATTGGCATAGCTTTATAAACATTTTTAAATATTGTTGGCATGACATGTACTTGTCTATCCTTTTGCTTTATACCTGTTGATTTACTTAATTTTCAGAGCATTTTCAAAATTTTACTACACTTTTTTAAAAAGATTTTTTAAAATTTATTTATCTTTAGAGGGGAAGGGAAGGAGAGAGGGAGAGAAATATCAATGTATGGTTGCCTCTCGTGCGTCCCCTGCTGGGAACCGGGAACTAGCCTGCAACCCAGGCATGTGCCCTTGACTGGGAATCGAACCACGATCATGTGGTTTGCAGGCCCATGCTCAATCCATTGAGCTATACCAGCCAGGGCTACACTTTTTTTTTAAAGATTTTATTTATTTATTTTTAGAGAGAGGCGAAGGGAGGGAGAAAGAGAGGGAGAGAAACATCAGTCCATGGTTGCCCTCCACACGACCCCCACAGGGCACCTGGCTGGCATGCAACCCTGGCATGTGCCCTCATTGGGAGCCCAATCAGTGGCCCTTTGGTTCACAGGCCAGCACTCAATCCACTGAGCCACACCAGCCAGGGTTTAAGAGCATTATTCTATTCAACTTAATACTTGAAATAAAAATTAAGTCTATCTTCATCTTTTATTTGATATATCCAGTCTATGTAATATAATGTCTGTATTAGTTTGCTAAGGCTGCCATAATCAAGTACCACAAACTGGTGGATTAAACAACAGAGATTTATCTTCTCACAGTTCTGGAGACTAGAAGTCAGAATCAAGGTGTCAGCAGGCACGGCTTCTCCAAGGGCCTCTCTCCTTGGCCTGACATGGCTGCCTTCTCTCTATGTCCCCAAGTCCTCCCCTGCGCACAAATGCCTCTTGTGTCTCTTTTGTGTCTAAACATCCTTGTCTTATAAGGACACCGGTCAGATTGGGTTAGGGTCCACTTTAACAGCTTCATTTTTAATGTAATCCCTTCTAGTATATAGTCATATTCTGAGGTACTGGGGGTTAGAGCTTAAATATTTGAATATCAAGGGGACACAGGTCAGCCCCTAACAATGTCTTTTGTATTTAGGTTTCAACCCATAATTTTCCTATTTGATTTTCACTTGTTACACTTCTTAATCTCTACCTGCATTTTTTTTTGCATTTTTAATGTTTATTTTTCAATTCCCGTTTACATTCAATATTATTTTATATTGGTTTCAGGTGCACAGCACAGTGGTCAGACAGTATACACTTTACAAAGTGCTCCCCACTTGCCTCCTGATATTTCCATCACCCTCTTGGTTCCATTCGTATTTACCACGATACTACTGACTATATTCCCTGTGCTGTACTAGACATCCCTGTGACAACTCGTTGCAACCATTTGTACTTCTTACTCCCTTCTTCTCTTTCACCCAACCCCCACTCCCTCCCTTCCTGCGGTCAACCACTGGTCCATTCTCTGTGTCTGAGTGTTTCTCTTTTGTTTGTTCATTTATTTGGTTCTCCAGCTTCTACATGTAAGTGCAATCATATGTCATTTGTCTTCCTCTGATTTATTTCACTGAGCATGATACCCTCCCTTTATTTTATACGACTGAGTAGTATCTCGTTGTATAATTGATATACCTGCATCTTTATTATTAATGAGGTAAATTTATCATTCTTTCCTTTTAATAACTTTTCAGTTACACTTTATTTTTTCTTCTTCCTTTTCAAGTGGCAACATAGAAATTACAACCCGCCTAACTTGACTTACTAGTGCCTAATATGTAAATAAGTCTTTTTGCTGATTCCAGCCTCACACAGGACCTTAAAACACTTTAGTTTTATTAACCTCACTCTTGTTTTTTGGCATTGTTTTCACATAGTTAAATTCTACATATAGTTTAAGCCCCACACAACTTTAATTAATATTATGTTATATAGTCAATATTCAATTAGATTTATTCACATGCTTGTCCCTTCCATTGCCCTTCAGTTCCCTACAGTCCTGTGCTTCCCCCTGCCAACATTTTCCTTCCACTTCTGCTTTCAGAATTCCTTTTTATGCTTCATTTTGGTTTTGACTTGGTGCAGCTCTTCAAGCAGAAAATTCTCTGTTTTTGTTTGCATGAACCCATCTTTGTTTTTGTCTTCATTGTTGAGTATATTTCCTTTAAAAACATAATTCTAATTGGATAGAAATTTAATTCCAAGACTTTAAAGATGTCATTTTATTGCCCTCTTGTTTTCATTGTTTTTTAAAAAGCCAACTATTAGAGCCCTGGCTGGTGTACCTCAGTGGATTGAGCACTGGCCTGTGAACCAAAGGGTTGCAGGTTCGATTCTTAGTCAGGGCATATGACTGGATTGCCGGCCATGTCCCCAGTGAAGGTTGTGCAAGGGGCAACCAGACATTGATGTTTCTCTCCTCCTCTTTCTACCCCCCCTCTAAAAATAATTAAATAAAATATTTTAAAAAGCCAACTATTAGTCTTCTTATTGCATTTTTAAAATGTAATCTTTTATTGGGTGTTGTTAAATTTTTCTTTTTGTTTTGATTATTAGCAGCAGTTTTATTATGATGGGTCTAGCTATCAATATTTTTTATTCATCTTGTTTTTGGTTAATACAACTTCTTAATCTGTGGGTTGAAGTCTTTCATCACTTTCAGAAATTTCTCCACCAGTATTTTCTTTAAATATTGTTTCTGCCCTACTCTATTTTTCTCTTCTGCTTTTGGAACTTCAGTTACATTTAAGTTAGACCTTATTGTGGTCATACATTTATTACTCATTTTTCCATATTTTACATTCTACATTCTTTTTCCTATGTGTTTCAACCTTTATTTTTCTATTGACCAATAGGTTTATTGACTGAATTCACTACTCTTCTCTTCATCTCTGTCTAAACTGTTGCTAATTCCTTCTATTAAGTTCTTAAGTTATTTTGTTCAGTTTAAAATTTTTATTTGATTTTTCATCAATTATGGATTTCTAATGAAATTATCCACTTTCCTTTCTTTGATCTTCACATAGTAATAATAAATATTTTATTTTATTTTTTAACTTTTTTATTGTTGTTCAATTACAGGTGTCCCTAGTTTTCCCCCATTACTCTCCCTTGCCCTACCCACACCCCCCACCTTCCACATTTAATTCTCCCTGACCTTGTCTTTTTTAAAAATATATTTTATTAATTATGCTTTTACAGTTGTTCCATTTTTTCTCCCCTTTATTTTCCTCTGCCTTGTACTCCCCCACACCATCATTTCCCCACCATAGTTCATGTCCATGGGTCATACATATAAATTCTTTGGCTTCTCCATTTCCTATACTATTCCTAACTTCCTCTTGTCTATTTCATACCTAACATTTATGCTTTTTATTCCCTGTACCTTTTTCTCCTATTTCCTCCCATCCCTCCAAGTGATAACCCTCCAAGTGATCTGATCTCTATTTCTGTGAATCTGCTCCTGTTCTAGTTGTTTCCTTAGTTCATTTTTGTTTTTATTTTTGTTTTTTAGGTTTGGTTGTAGATAGTTGTGAATTTGTTGTTATTTTTCTGTTCATATTTTTTATCTTCTTCTGTTTCTTAGATAAGTCCCTTTAACATTTTATATAATAAGAGCTTAGTGATGATGACTTCCTCTAACTTGACCTTACCTAGGAAGCACTTTATTTGCCCTTCCATTCTAAATGATAGCTTTGCTGGGTAGAATAATCTTTGATGTAGGTCCTTGTTTTTCATGACTTGGAATACTTCTTTCCAGCCCCTTCTTGCCTATAAGGTTTCTTTTGAAAAATCAGCTGATAGTCTTCTGGGAACTCCTTTGCAAGTAACTGTCTCCTTTTCTGTTGCTGCTTTTAGGATTCTCTCTTTCTCTTTAATCTTGGGTAATGTAATTATGTTGTGCCTTGGTGTGTGCTTCCTAGGGTCTAATTTTTCGGGGATTCTCTGAGCTTCCTGGAGTTTTAGGAAGTCTATTTCCTTTGCCAGATTAGGAAGTCCTCCTTCATTATGTTCTCAAACAAATTTTTAATTTCTTGCGCTTCCTCTTCTCCTTCTGGCACCCCTATGATTCAGATGTTTAAAGCTGTATTAGAAGTTTCTAAGCTTGTCCTCATTTTTTGAATTCTTGTTTCTTCATTCTGTTCCAGCTGAATATTTATTTCTTCCTTCTGGTCCAAACCATTAATTTAAGTCCTGGTTTCCTTCCAGTTACTGTTCGTTCCCTTTATTTCACTTTTCATAGCCTTTACTTTTTTCTTTATTTTGCAACCATACTCAATCATTTCCATGAGCATCCTGATTACCAATGTTTTGAATTCTGCATCTGATGGGTTGGCTGTCTCTTCATCACTTAGATGTATTTTTTCTGAATCCTTGATCTGTTCTTTCATTTGGACCATATTTTTTTGTCTAGGTGCACCTAATACATAGTATTGGATGAAACCTTAGGTATTCACCAGGGCAGGGCAACCCACTCTGCTGTGTTGTGGCACTATATGTGAGGGAGGGGTCCAAGAGGGAACAATGCCACTTGCTCAGCTCTCAGTTGGCTTTCAGTCACCTGCCCAACTACCCTCAAGCAAATTAGGCCCCTCTGGTGCTGATCCCCGGGTGGGTGGTTTTGTGTACATTCCAGAACCTTATGGGTCTCTTCAACAAACTCTCCTGTGAGGCTGGGAGTTTCTCCTGCCACCTCAACCCTCACAGGTTTTTTTCAATCAGAGGTTTTAAGATTTTATTTCCCCACTTTGGAACCCTAGGTTGCAAGGTCTATCTTGCTCCCCAGTTATTCCTCCCAGTTTATCCCCATGCAAATGTCAGACTGCCCTCTGCACCAGCTGGTATCTGGCCCACCCAATCCTCTAGCTGCTACCTTGCCTCAAGTCCTCTTCATCCTGGCTGCCCCTCTCCACCTCT
Source organism: Sturnira hondurensis (assembly GCF_014824575.4). NCBI lineage: Eukaryota > Metazoa > Chordata > Mammalia > Chiroptera > Phyllostomidae > Sturnira > Sturnira hondurensis. The sequence goes on along the minus strand of NW_028080334.1, from coordinate 140,125 downwards.
CCTACCAGTCTGAATAAATGTTTCTTCTTTATCTCCTTGGTTGTCAGAGTTCCATACAATTTCATTTTCTGGCAGTTCTGGTTATTTTTTGTTCTTAAATTTGTTGTTGTTCTTCTTTGGGTTGTGAGAGGAGGTAAAGTGTATACCTACACCTCCATCTTGGCTGGAAGTCCTTAATAGTAGGTATTTTAATGTCCACGAATGGTAATGTCAATATATGGGTCTACTTTAAGTTTGTTTCTTTTCCTTCACTATTGATTTTTGGTCATTTTATCCTGTTCCTGGAATGCATGGTCATTTTCTCTTGAATAGAAGACACTGCAATTACAAATTATAAAGAAAATCTAAAGCTCTGGGTGATAACCTTTTCCTCCAGAGATGATTTACTTCTCCTTTTGTTATGCAACCAAATCGACAGCAAATTACATTAACCCAGGCTGTGACTGATCTGTGTGAAGCTGAAGTTGGGTTCAGTATTTATGAGAATTTGATTATGATCTCATTAATCAGTTATTCTTAGGGGACAGTCTTTCTGGGGTCTTTGCTGAAACTCTGGAGTGTTTTGAGGGCTCTGAATTTTAAGTTTTTTGTCTCCCAGATCTGTGAGATTACCAAAAGCCCTGCTCAGGTCTCTGGCCATTATGCCTTGTGCCACTGATGAATTAGCAAAAGCCCTGAGAGGAAAGACACCATAGAATGTCCAACTCATCTCAAATACGTCCTTTCTCCCTGAGATCTTGGCTTCTTGAGTCATGGTTGTGTTAGTATTGTTATGATGCTTTCAGAAAATTTTGCTTTCTTAGATGCTATTCAACTTCTCTCATTGCTCTCATTGTAAAAGTTCTTCTGATAAAAACTAGCCCTTGATAGCTCTAATTTTTCTTTTTATTTAATTTTGATTTTAACTGGTGAAAGATTTAACAAAGTTTATAAAGGAAGGCACAGTAAAAAATTTTTAGTTTCTATCTCTGTCTCATCTCTACATTTCTTCTCTCCTCCTGTATGTAACATATTTATTCATTTTTGGTCATATGTTCCTTGTTTGATTTTGAATTATATACAAGTCTGTATGTAATTATCGCCCTTTCTTACACAAGAGATAGCATATTATGTAGTGTGTTGCATTCAATGTTATATTCTGAAGATCACTCCAGCATAGCAGATAGAAGTACTTTATGTTCCATCTTACTGTTGTATAGTAATCTACCAGGTGGATATATTGTGTTTATTCAAATCACCTAGAATGAGCTTTCATATTTTCAAGACATGTCTGTGAAATCAGAAAGAATAGTGTAATAAGCTTCCATGTACCCATTGCCTAGTTTTGACAATTATTAACTCATTCCCAATATTGTTTCATCTTCTCTCCTACCCATTTCTTCTTGCATCCCTCATCTCTGAATTATTTAGAAACAAATTTCAAGAATCATATATCTTAATCAATACACATGTGTTTTCTTAAAATATAAGGACATTAAAATCAACATTATGATAAACATTTTTAAAGAATTTCTAAAAGGATCAATAGTGACATCCATGAACATTTTTGTGATAGTTACTGTTTTCATCATACGGTTTCAAATTTGGGGAAGTAATTTGAATGCCCTTAGCCACTTTCAAAATTTTTTTAAAATTAGACTTACAAATGAAAGTAAAAGAGAATGTCTCTATATGTACCAGGCAGCTTTCAAAGTAAAAGAGAAGAGATCAATTCACACTTCCTAGCTGTTTGAGAAAAATAGACATTTCAAACACTATTTTTACAGACTTTAGAATTTTAAAAGATAAGCAATAATTATTATTGCAGGCTCTTCTCTCTTTCCTGCAGTGGACCTCTAATACCCTAGTTAGTCTTGATATAGGCTGCATCAAGGAGAGAAACACTGGTTTGGATACTGGATGGAAGTCTTGAATTTCTGTTTTGGATTTTTGAGTAGTTAAATGGCCATTAATTTTTGTGCTCAACTCTTTCATGTACAGTAGATGTCACAAAAAGTGAAGAAAGAAATGAGGTATCAGCTCTGGCTGGTGTGGCTCAGTGGATTCACCACTGGCCTGTGAACCAAAGGGTCACCTTTTTGATTCCCAGTCAGGACAAATGCCTGGGTTGCGGGCCAGGGTCCTAGTCAGGGGTCCACAAAAGGCAACCACACATTGATGTTTCTCACCCTGTCTGTCTGCCTCCATTCCCCTCTCTAAATAAAATCTTTAAAAAAGAATCGAGATATCATATTTGAAAACAGTGATTTGTACAAATAGATGTTTTCTTTTTTTTGATGTTTTCTTGTTTGTATATAAGCAACTTCAGGCTGTTCAGTACAATCAACTGCAATGTAGGAGCTGCCATCAGGCAGTAAGACTGTGCTGTGCAACTTGGAGACAGTGAGGCTTCAGGGATTCCTAGGGCATGGAAGTCAGTGTAGATAGAGTGCTTTGGGGAGTTTGAAAGAAGATGGATGTCATCGGAATCGTGGAGAATTAGTAATGACCGAAGAGAAACATAGTCAGGAGACAAAGAAATTTCCAGTGGGGAAAAATGGCTTGAGCAAAAGTATGGGTGTGGGGAAACAACAAGTGCATAAGGAGGATAAAAGGAGAAGGACAGGAGAACTTCCAGCCAAGATGGAGGCGTAGGTGGAAACACTGTGCCTCCACCCACAACCAAGTTCAAAAACAACAAAGTTTTAGTAACAAAAACAGAACCAAACACAGAAAATTGAACTATATGGAAGTCCTACAACAACAAACGGTTCAGCCAGACTGGTAAGAAGGGCAGAGCCAGCGACTGGTGGAGCTGGGTTGCGCAGGAAAACTTGGCCAGACTGACCCGACGACCCAGGCATGCATGCGGCAATTGGCAGATGCCAGCTGTGGGGTTGCAATGGGCAGATCCAGTGAGGGCGCAAGGCGGCAGGCTGACCGCGGTCACACATTTGCACGCAGATAAACCAGGTGAAGGAGCGAGCAGTGAGACAGAGCAAACAGTGAGATGGACCACGCAGGCCCCAGAGGCGGGAAGCAGCAGAGAGAACTGCCATTGCCCCTGTTTGACCTTTCCCCCACATACAGCATCACAACACAGCGACTGAGTTGCCCAGCCCTGGTGAACACCAAGGGGTCTGCGCCTCATACCTAACAGGCACCAACAGACCAAAACATCATGGCTCAAGAAGAATTCAAATACCCAGAGCCAATAATTCTAAGCAACCAAGAGATAGCCAATCTCTCAGATGCACAGTTCAAAATACTGGTGATCAAGATGCTCACAGAACTGGTTGATTATAGTCACAAATTAGAGAAACAAATAAAGGCTAAACTAATTGAAATGAAGGGAAGTGCACAGGAAACCAATAGTGATGGAAAGGAAACAGACTCAAATGAACGGAGTGGACCAGAAGGAAGAAAAAAACGACCAAACAGAAAAGAATGAAGAAACAAGATTTTTAAAAAATGAGGAGAGGCTTAGAAAACTCCAGGAAAACTTTGAACGTTCCAACATCCGAATTATAGGGGTACCAGAAGGGGAAGAGGAAGAGCGACAGGTGGAAAACTTTTTTGAACAAATAATAAAGGAGAACTTCCCCAATGTGGCAAACAAAATAGACTTCCAGGAAGTCCAGGAAGCTCAGAGAGTCCCAAAGAAGTCGGACCCAAGAAGGAACACACCAAGGCACATCATAATTGCATTAGCTAAGACTAAAATGAAGGAGAGAATCCTAGAAGCAGCAAGAGATAAGGGAACAGTCACCTACAAAGGAGTACCCATCAGACTGTCAGCGGATTTCTCAAAAGAGACTTTACAGACAAGAAGGGGCTGGAAAGAAGTATTCCGAGTCATGAAAGGCAAGGACCTACATCCAAGACTGCTCTATCCAGCAAAGCTTTCATTTAGAATGGAAGGGCAGATAAAGTGCTTCTCAGACAAGATCAAATTCAAGGATTTCATCATCACCAAGACCTTATTATATGAAATGTTAAAGGAACTTATCTAAGAAAAAGAAGATAAAAATATGAACAGTGAAAGGACAGCAAATTCACAGTTATTAACAAACACACCTAAAACAAAAGCAAACAGGACAGCTAGATCAGGAGCGGAACCATAGAAATGAAGATCACATGGAGAGTTAGCAACAGGGGAGTGGGAGGAGGAGAAGGAGGGAGAAGGTACAGAAAATAAGTAGTATAGATGGTAGGTAGAAAATAGACAGGGGGAGGGTAAGAATAGTAGGGGAAATATAGAATCTAAAGAACTTGAGACACGTGGACATAAACTAACAGGGGGAAATAGAGGGGGTGTGCAGGGTGGAGGGAAATAAAGGGGGGAATAGGACAGCAGTAATGGCATAATCTTAAAATATATTTTTTTAAAAAGTGGATAAAAAGAAGACTGAAAAGAAAGAAGAGTGGGAAATGGACTAGGTCCAGTCCTCAACAGCCAATGTGCCTAAAACTCATTTGCCAGGTGACCGTTTCTCTCCCACTGTCTCTGCTCCCTGGTCTTCCTGCCTCTTCCTCTTAGCAGCCTCTACACACTCCTTGTCTCCAGTTAGTGGCTGGAAGCAGAAGCAGAGAAAAAGGTAATCATGAAGAAAAATGCTATAACAAAACAAATAAGATGATGAATTAGCCTTTTGGCAAGTGAATAGCAAATATATTGGCTAATGAAAAAACCATTAGCTTCTAGAGGACATAAAGCCCAAAGTAAAGTGTCCATTAAGTTTATCATCCAAGCTGGGGCACTCTAGACAGTGAAGATTCTGCTATCATGGTTACACTGGGAAAACAGGCATAAAACTGCAGTCCCCAGACACTGGGGAGGGCACTGATTGCTGAGAAGCACCAGATGGCCTTTGAAGGACATCCAGCTCCCATGTCCCCACCTGACTCTCGTGAAAGTGTGAGCTCTCTTTCCCTCCCTCCAGGTCATGAACTCCTAGGAACAAGGGCTGTGTCCAGGCCCCACTTGGAGTGCAGCACAGCATTTCACCCCTTGCTCTGTGTATCCTGGGCCTCAACAGGTGCACACTGACCTGCAGGACATGTGCAGAACATGTGTGAACTATGGAGTGTGGAGAGTCAACTGGGCCAGTCACAGGTGGAGACCCCATGAGGACCATGGGGGTGACTGGGGAAGCGTGGAATGTGTCTGTGTAGAGGTAGAGCTCCTAGAGACTTCTCCCCCTTCCTGTGCCCTGGCTGCCCTGTGGCCCTCCCCTGACCAGGTTTCCTCACATGGTCTCCATGGGGCCTGCTTCTGGTTCTTTCCCCAAGGTCCCTTTTGGAGTCTCTTTAATTGTGATCTTGGGAGCTCCTGTCAGGGCTCAAGCCTGAGGGGTCTCCAGGGAGGGGACAGCTTTCCCTTCCTCACTGCAGATCTGTGTTAAGTACCTTAATGGGCAGTGGGAGACAGGTCTGCAAGCCAAGGTGAGAGGCAGCTCATAGCAGGTGGACAGGCACTGGTGGGTGTAAGGGATACATGGGTGCTGGCTCTAAGCCCATCTGCCCACCACCACCCTCTTGACTAAGTCCCCGTTCCCTCTCTCCCCCTTTTTCTGAGAGGAGGCTATTGTCTGTTGGAGCCCCACTGAGTGAGAGAGTCACTGGGAGGCTGGGAAGTGGGGGGCTGAGGTGGGAGGTCAGAGCTGGAGAGGCATCTCCCTGCCCCCTCTGTCCCCTCTGACTCACTGAGTGAGGGATGATGGAGTGAAGTTCATCCCAGAAACTCCTCCACAAGGTAGCTGCGGAGTCTCCTTTCCTGCAGACAACCTGTCCTGAGGTGAGCGTGTGTCATTTTCCCATCACCCCTCTTGTCCCTTCCTTACAGTTCCTGTTACTGATTTCTGGTTTGTGTCTTCATTGCTGTTTTTTTGGTCAGCATTTCTTCTTCCTCCAAATGTCTGCCTCCTTTTGTGTTTCTTTGCTGGGCTTGTGCATATGCTTTCTAGTGTTATGTCTCTTCTCACTCTTTTTCTGGTCCTCTTCCACTGATCTACTCCTGTCTCTTTCTTTCCTGAATTTCTCACTGACCTTTGCCCTTCCTCCTTCCTTTTGTCTGAACTGAGGGCTCCATGGTGGGGTTCCGGGTGGAGGGTGGTTGAAAAGAGGAAGACCGAGGATGCATGTGGAGAGGTGAAGAGGAGGAAAGGGACCACTGATATGGGACATAGAGTCACCTCATCCCTGAAAGTATACTGTAGAGACAATGACATCATAAAAGAATGTGGTGTCACTTTTAGGAAGAAAAATAAAGCCATTAATTAAACTCTCAGCATACAGGAATGAAGTCAGAGAGGAGAAAATAGGAGTATGTGAGACACTAGAATAGTTTCTTGAGTCGTTTGTGTGCACAATGAAGTATTCTGCAATACCTACTGAGAGCACCATAGACACTGGCACGGTTCTGTGAGCAAGGGATCTTCCCAGTAGCAAAAGTGACATCAGGCACCATGGGTTCCAGTTGGGACAGGAGAGACAAATCCATGCACATTAAGTGTAGCAGGGCGGATTCTCTGAGTGCTGTGAGAAATGCAAGGCAGGGGAGGAGTGGGGAGAGCAGAGGGATTTCAAGGCTAAACAGGTGTTGAGAAGGGACCATGCTGAGAAGGTGAGGAGCAGGCGAGGCCACAGGGTAGAGCAGTCAGGGGAGGGTCTTCCATGGAGAGGCCGAGTGAACTGGAGTCCCTGAGGCTGGTGTCTGCCTGCTGGGTGGGAGGAAAGGCAGGAGGCAGGTGAGGCCAGCAGGAAATGAACTCCAGAGAGAGCAGAACTCCATGGGTGCAGGTGATGGAGAGCCAGCCAGAGGAAAGCCCTGCCTCATTGTGAAGTATGTTGTCTTTTATTCTCATGATGTTGCTTCACTCCAGCGCTATGCACAAGTAGACTGGGGTGGAGGCAAGGGGGCAATGGGGAGGCAAGTCTAGTTAGGGAGCACTTTCATCACCCAGGGGACAGGTGTAGCCAGATGGGGTAAGCAGGAGTGTATGGGGCCACGGTGGAATACGTTTTGGGGGAAGAGACAGCTAGGGATTCTAACATTGGGATGAGTGTGTGAGAGGAGAGATGCCAAAGATACACCCTGTGGTGTGTCCTAGGCGACTGCATAGACCTGCCATTAGAGCCCCCTGATGCTGTTGTCATTCATTTATAGAGGAGTGCTTATTTGTAGTAAATATGTAAAAATAGTTCATACTGCATGAGTTACTGTCCCCCAGAGGAAGGAAGCCAGCAGTAAACTAGCACATTTGAGTGGAGAACAAAGGCTCCTGCGAGGAAGGGGAGTCCTCTGCTCTCAGCAAATGGAAGCAGAGACTGAGCATTTCTGCATGGTGCATGGTCCCCTGCAGTCAGCCCGTCTGTGCTGAGGGTGCCCCATGAGCCATATCACACTCCAGGGGCTGCCAGTGTTGCAGTGAAAGCAAATGGTGCTTCTGTGTCTCCGTGGGATGACACAGACAATAAAAGTTAAAGATGTTAGCCTATATGGGTTAAATGGTGTAAGTATTTAGGAAAAAAAGGAGGAAAGGGCTTGGGCTTGAGAGTGCAAAGACATTTGTACATATGTTTCATGTGTCTTTCACAGAAGACGTCTCTAAAGAGATTGGCATTTAAGTAAAGTTCTGAAGCAGGTGAGAGATAGAAGTTGGGGGAAGACAAGAAAAGGGAAGGCCCAAAGGGGAGATTGAGTCCAGATTGTCTGAGAAAATTAATGGAAGAACAGTGAGTGAAGGGGGCATGATGGGAGATGAGGCCAGAGGTACAGGCAGCAGTGTGCACATCAGTGGTGGGGGAGGAATAGGCAGAAGAGAAAGAGAGAGGGAGAGAGCTTTAAGGTCTCATAGGATTTGGGCTTTATTGGGAAGATTTGGGGTAGTCACTGGTGTACCCTTCAGTAAGAGAGTTATATCATTTGAGTGATATTTGAACTGCTGTGAGAATAGACTCAAGTGATTCAACCACTGGAAGCCAGGAGACTGAGTAGAAGCCTCAAACAACCCATCAGAGGAAGGACTGTAGCTGTAGCAGGTAGTTGCACCAGGATTAGAAAGGTTAGAGGTATTCTGAGTTGCTCTGAATGTCAAGTTAAGAGGCTCTGCTCGTGGTTTGGATGTCAGGAATAAATGACATAGAGGAATGAAATGATTTTTATTTATTTGGCCTCAGCAGAATAAAGAATGTCTCCTGTCTCTATTACCTACCCATATAAACCCATTTTCTTAACCCATATAGTAATACATTATATGGAACTTTAACCCATATAAATTATCTGTTGGGCATGAAATGGTTCTAGTCTTGATAGAGACAGCTGACTGCATCTGCAGAATCCCTGCCTAACAAAGTCAGTGTCATGTGGGAAAGACAATATTTGGCTTGCTGAAAGAGGATTGTTCAGTAGTCCTGTGATACACAAATAATTCAGTCTCTGTTTTTGTTATGGAAACACACGAGTATAGCTATGTGGTCCAAGTCTATGAGCTAACCAAGTCCTACCATCTGTACCATGGGAATACAAAGGAACATGCACTTGCATGTTCCAAAGCATATGTTGTTGAGCTCTGGTAGATTACAAAATATACAGCTGAAAGAAGAAGAATTTAGGGGTAAATAAAGATATATTTCTTAATTCATAATTTCTTTGTCCAAATTCTCAGGATGATTGTGAACAACACAGCCATGGGGATGTGGTTGAATGAGTCCTGCACAGATGGCTTCATCCTCTTGGGCATCTTTTCCCACAGCCCAGCTGACCTTGCTCACTTCTCTGGGGTCATGGTAGCATTCTCAGTGGCCCTCTGTGGAAACGTCCTCCTCCTGGTCCTCATCAGCATAGATCCTCGACTTCACACACCCATGTACTTCTTCCTCAGTCAGCTCTCCCTCATGGATCTCATGTTGGTCTGTACCAGTGTGCCAAAGATGGCGGCCAGCTTCCTGTCTGGCAGGAATACCATCTCCTTTGTAGGCTGTGGCATGCAAGCAGGACTCTTAGTCTCTCTCGTTGGATCAGAGGGGCTTTTGCTGGGGCTCATGGCTTATGACCGCTATGTGGCCATCAGCCACCCACTGCACTATTCCACCCGCATGAGTCAGAGGGTCTGTCTCCAGATCGCTGGGAGTTCCTGGGCCTTTGGGCTACTAGATGGTTTGACACAGATGGTGGTAGTGATGACCTTCCCCTACTGTGGCTCCAGGGTTGTGAACCACTTCTTCTGTGAGGTGCCAACATTGTTGAAACTGGCCTGTGTTGACACCTCACTTTTTGAAACCCTGCTGTTTGCTTGCTGTGTGTTCATGCTGCTCCTTCCCTTCTCCATCATCGTGGCCTCCTATGTTCGCATCCTGGGGTCTGTGCTCCATATGCACTCTGCTCAGGCTGGCAAAAGGGCTCTGGCCACCTGTTCCTCCCACATGACAGCTGTCTCCCTCTTCTATGGGGCAGCCATGTTCATCTACCTGAGGCCTAGGCGCTACCGGACCCCCAGCCATGACAAGGTGGTCTCTATCTTCTACACGGTCCTTACCCCTATGCTCAACCCCCTCATTTACAGCTTAAGGAACCGGGACGTGATGGGGGCCCTGAGGAAGGGGCTAGACTGTTGTAGGAGGGGCAGCCAACACTGAACGGCCAGGGCATCCTGCGCCTGGTGCCACCACATGTTGGTTACAGGAAATTGGCAAGTCACTCACCGTTTGTTAGTGTCTGTTTCCTTATCAGTAAACAGGAATAATTACACCTGCCCTGCCTCACAGGGACTCTCCTAGGGATCACTGCATGGAACTCTGAAGACTCAAGGAGAAGCAACACAATGCTGTTGTCATGGATCCCCATTTATAGAGTCCTTGAAGTGAATTCCCTCTATGTCTTAACTGTTGTTTTTTGTGACTATTCTATTGAGTGTTTACGAAATGTGGGGCACTATTCTATATGCCTTACATACTTGCGTATTATTTAATTGATGATTCAGCTCAATCATCATGGGTATCTGAATTCTAGATGGCAGAAATTATCTTCATAATTCTTCCTGGGTAGGTCCCAGCTTTCTCCTCTGACTCAATGAGCGCTTTATAAAGCTTCTTCTATGAAATAAAAATATGTCCCTACTATTTAGAAGTCACCTCTGTGGGAGTAATACTTTTTATTCGCATAATCAGCACCTGGCCCTGTGCCTTATAAGTAGAAGTTGCTTGGTGAAAACCTTCTGAAATGAATTCGAGAGGAAGCATCAAATGAGATAAAATACACAAAACATTTTAAAGCACTGTATGTGTTCACACGCCGAATTTGCTGTAACAGTGGTGATTCCCTTCAGCACTGCAAGTTCTACACACTATTCTGCAGGGAGGATGAAGATTAGAACAGGAATAAAGACAGAATTTGAGCCATTATTGCAAAACCTGTGTACACCAGTCAGGACCCAGTAAGGAAAACAGCACATCAAATATTCTAACAGAGAAAATATGATGTGCAGGGTTGGTAACCATATGTCTGAGAACTGAAGTAGCACGAGAACACTAAGGATGGTAAAGGCCTGCAGAAAGAAGCTACTCTTTGCAGGCCTGGGAATCTGAGGGAGGAGTTCAAATCCGTGAAACCTGGAGTCTTGGCACCCAAGCATTGGAGGAGGACACACGGACCAGCTGGTCCCTCAGAGGGGGCTCTGTGAGGGTTGCCCAGGCCTCTGAGAAGGTTTCCCAGCGTTGACTCATGGTGGGTCCTCCAGAGCCCAGAGGAAGAAGAGGGGCCTGCAGAGCTGGGTGTCAGGCTTGTGACAAGTGGGTGCTGTGTGGCTGGTTCTGTAATCCAGGAGTTCAGAGGTCACTGTCTGTCTCCAGATGGTGAGGAACAGGTGCAGGTCAGTCAGGGCTTGTTCCTCTGAAGGACAGGAGGAGATTTGCGATGGGAGAGTGAAGACAAAACCTGCAAAGTGGAACCAACATCCAGAGTGAGGAACCTTTCTGAGATGACTTTGATGGAGAAACGGGAAATGAAGGAGGAGTTTGTTTTCTCTCCCTTCTTCTCTGTTGACTGTCCACTTCTGTGCCTTGTGGCAGATGCTCCTATTAACCTTGGTGGCAAAGCAGCCCTTATATCTCAACTGAAGTGAAGACATGTGGGCCTGGAGCTGAGAAAACAGCCTAGAAACTGCACCGTCCACCCCTTTGGCTGCTCAGCTGCCACATCATTAGATCTGTATTCGAACTCCGTACAGGGCAGCAGCAGCAGAACCACGTGTGACCATTCTTCCTACTCATGGTACCTTATTGGTCACAGTAGCCGTGTGTGGGCAATGATGTCATTTATACCTCATCTCTGAGTATGAGCCCCACCCACACTCAGGGTGTAAGGGAGAAAAGGAAGGATGACAGAGAAGAACAAGTTAGCTTACGTACATGGACACTCACATGCACACACTCATACCAACTGGTCATGATGCCATACTTATGTTTATAACTTTCTTCTTCTACTTCCCATTCCCTGTTTCCTTTGCCCTCTGCTAAAACCTCATTTGTCTGGGATAATTTAGCTGTCGGTGTAGTCTAAATCTTTATTCCAAAAAGGTCTGAATACTCCATGGAATTGCCTTTGGTCGTTGCCGCACATTTCCGTTATCTTTTACTCTTGGACATGGAAGCACTTGGAGAACCGCTTGTCTCAGGAAATAGCCCTTCTGCTCACAGGAGCCCAATTTCCCCTTGGTCCTCATGTCTCTCACCTCACCCAACTCCCAGAGAGCTGCTGTCTTATCTGCCTGTTGGTTCCCTGGCACAAGAGTCCAAAAGGACCAGGTGTGCTTTCAATGTCTTATTGGATGGAACATTGTGATATGGTTATGGAAGAAATAGCAACACATACTGATCGCTGAATCAAAGTACATGTTACATTCTGTGAGCCAGAGCCCCACATTTTCGGGAGTCTGTTCCCGAACTAAGACCATAAGTGAGTTAGCATTATAGCCAAGGCCAGCTGCATGTGGGTGATGAAATCTGTTTAAGACCAGTCAGTTCTGTGGACACACACCCATCGTTGCCCTTCTTTAGCTTCAGAACAAGTTCCTGGCTCCAAAGCCATGCTGTACAGAAAACTGAGGCTGTCCCAGGCATTCTGCCAGTGCACAGGTGGGGGCGCTGCAGAACCACGACAGGCAGTTTGAGGACATTCATGTGCAGAATAGATGCCTGTCTGTTCCAGTGAAATCAAATTGCCACCTGGCCCATGATATAAAGGGAGGAATACAATAAACTATTTATAGGTGATAGCGATTCCCCAATGAAAGACAGTATGTTGGAGCTCAAAATTAATTTCTGCTTAAAGTACAGCACAGGGAATATAGTCAATAATATTTTAATAACTGTTTACAGACCTACAGTGTGATTAGAACTTGGGCCAAAATACCACTTATTAACTCATCATCGCAAGCCTCTGCCTTGACTGGTGGACCACAGTGGTGTTTACGATCACAAAGATTTAATAATAATTTAGGGCCATTATCTACAGAGAACTAAGACTCAAAATGGTTTAATGATAAAGACTCAAAATTAGGCTCCGGACATGATGGAGGCGTAGGTAGAAACCTTTCCCTTCCTCACAGAACCAAAAGAAGGATAACCACCAATCTTAAAACGGTACACAACCAGAAGTGACAAATCAAACTGCATGGAACTCCGACAGCCAAGGAAATAAAGAATCCGTCAACCAGACCAACCAGACCTGTAGGAAGGAAACAAAGGAGATAAGGCGGAGGGTAGATGGAGAAAACCCGAAGCAAGGCAGTGGACCATGGGGGCAGGGCTGGCTGAATGGGAAAGTAAAGACTTGAGAGCTGACTGTGGACTACAGCAGGGTTGCCATGGTAAGAAAATCTCCTCCTCTCACAGGAGAGTTGGTAGGAAAGTGGGGCTGGAGCGGAGCGAGCAAGCTCCATTGTTCCCTCTCTGATCCCTCCCCTACAGACAGCGACACAACCTGGAAAGAAGGTTGCCCCACCCTGGTTAATATCTAAGGCCCCACCCCCTTACAACTTAATAGGTGCTCTGAGACAAAGAAATATGGCCCAAATGAAAGAACAGATCAAAACTCCAGAAGGAGAGCTAAGCAATGAGGAGATAGGCAACCTATCTGATGGAGAGTTCAAAACCCTGGTAATCGGATACTCACAGAACTGATTGAGCTTAGTCAAAAACTGTAAGAACAAATGAAGGATACCCAAAGTGAAATAAAGCAAAATATTCAGGAAACCAACAGTGACAGGAAGGAAGTTAGGACTCAAATCAACAAGTTGGAGCAGGAGGAAGAAATAAACATTTAATCAGAACGGAATGAAGAAACAAGAATTCAAAAAAATAAGAGGCTTAGGAAACTCTGGGAAAACTTTGAATGTTCCAATGTCTGAATCATATGGTTGCCAGAGGAGAAGAGGAAGACCAAGAAATTGAAAAGTTATTTGGACAAACAATGAAGGAAAACTTCCCCAATCTGGCAAAGGAAATAGACTTCCAGGAAGTCCAGGAAGCTCAGAGAGTCCCAAAGAAATTGGACCCAAGGAAGAACACACCAAAGCATATCACCATTAAATTACCCAAGATTAAAGTTAAAGAGAGAATCTTTTTTTTCAAATAGTTTTTTTATTTAATTATTGTTCAAGTACAGTTTTCTGTCTTTTACTCCCATCCCAGCCCACCCCCCCCAGTGCTCCCCACCTCCCTCCTATTTCCACCCCCCCTTAGTTGTTGTCCATGTGTCCTTTATACTAGTTCCTCTAAATCCCTCCCCTTTTCTTCTGAAATTCCCTCCCTTCTCCCCTCTGGTTGCTGTTGCTCTGTTCTCTATTTCAGTGACTTTGTTATTTTGCTTGCTTGTTTGTTTTGTTGCTAGCCTCCTGTTAACGGTGAGATCATATGGTATTTGTCTTTCACCGCCTGGCTTATTCCACTCAGCATAATGCTTTCGTTCCATCCATGTTGTTGCAAAGGGTAGTAGATCCTTCTTTCTTTCTGCTGCATACAATTCCATTGTGTATATATGCCATAATTTTTTGATTCATTCATTTACTGATGGGCACCTAGGTTGCTTCCAGCTCTTGGCTATTGTGAATTGTACTGCTATGAACATTGGGGTGCAGAGGTTCTTTGGGATTGGTGTTCTAGAGTTCTTAGGATATAATCCTATCAGTGGAATTGCTGGGTTAAAAAGCAGGTCCATTTTTAATTTTCTGAGAAAATTCCATACTGTTTTCCATAGAGGTTGTACCAGTCTGCAACCCCACCAACAATAGATTAGGGTCACCTCTTCTCTACATCCTCTCCAACACTTGTTGTTTGTTGCTTTGTTTATGACGGCCATTCTAACCGGTGTAAGGTGGTATCTCATTGTGGTTTTAATTTGCATCTCTAAAGAGAAAATCTTAAAAGCAGCAAGAGATAAGGGGACAGTCACCTACAAAGGCATTCCCATCAGACTGTCAGCTGATTTCTTGAAAGAGACCTTACAGGCAAAAAGGGGCTGGAAAGAAGTATTTGAAGTCATGAAAGGCAAGCACCTACATCCAAGATTGCTCTATCCAGCAAAGCTTTCATTTAAGAATGGAAGGGCAGATAAAGTGCTTCTCAGATAAGGTCAGGTTAAAGGAGTTCATCATCACCAAGCCCTTATTATATGAATGCTAAAGGGACTTATCTAAGAAAAAGAAGATAAAAAATATGAACAATAAAATGACAACAAACTCATAACAATCAATGACTGGACCTAAAAAAGAAAAACAATGAAAACAAAAACTAAGCAAACAACTAGAACAGGAACAGAATCAGAGAAATGGACATCACATGGAAGGATTTCAGTGGGGAGGGGGAAGGGAGGAATGGGAGGGAAGGTACAGGGAATAAGAAGCATAATTCGTAGGCATAAAATAGATGGGGAGAGGTTGAGAATGGTATAGGAAACAGAATTCAAAGCACTTATCTGTACAAGCCATGGACATGAACTAAGGTGGAGGGGATGCTGGAGGGTTGGGGACTGCAGGGCGGAGGAGGGATAATGGGGGGAAAATTGGAAAAACTGTAATAGCATAATCAATAAAATATACTTAAAGAAACAAAAATAAAGTACTTGACAGAGAACTCTAAAAAAAAGACTCAAAATTAAAGGTCCTTCATTAGTAAGACTGTACTTTTTATTCCAGAAAATTCTTACCCAGGAGGATAAGACTGTAAATCAGAACCTAAGAGCTACAGGCTTCTCAATCACCTGCCTTTTCAAGTCAAGCGATGACTCAATTGCTCAAATGCAGCTGCCATCAAACAGTTGTTTTTCATCAAGATTCTTCCTCCCTGGCTGGTGTGGCTCAGTGGACTGAGCGCCAGACTGCTGACCAAAAGCTTGCTGGTCAGGGCACAGGCCTGGGTTGCAAGCCGGGATCCCAGTCGGGGGTGTGTGAGAAGCAACTGATCAATGTTTCTCTCCCTCCTTTCCCTTCTTTCTAAAAATAAATTAAAAAATTTAGTTTTAAAAAACGTTCTCCCACAATTCATGCTCACTCTGTGGTGCCATGAGTTTTGACCAGTTTCAGTCAGATCCTTGCATCGCAGGAGCTGCATCAAGTCACCCAAACACATCCCCTGAAGTTCTATATATTGACCCTTGATCTTCCCCTCCTGAAACACTAAGTTCTGTCAAGACTGTGTTTACCTTTACTATAGACGTGGTAAACTTGGCCTTGTTTAATCAGGAAGTTATTCTGGTCAACTGTTTCTGCAGAAGTCAACACAACAGTTGACTTCAATTACTAAAGGTTTGAGGGTTTTTCCCCCATGTGTAGTCACTCTAGTAAATGATGACAAGTCCCTCTGGCTGAAGGTTGGAGGAAGACTTCCAGTGTATATTGTTGGTGATTTTCTTGTCCTCACCCGAGGACATCGCATTTCCTTCTTAACTCTACCATAAAATATGAATAGAGACTCCTTCCTTTGGGAGAAGCTGAAATAAAAGCGCATGAGAAGATGAGAATCTAGTAGAACTAAATCTTCTGCTTTTTCACTTTGACTTCAGAGTTGTGTAGGTCTCACTATTGAGAATATTCCTAGATGTGCCCTAAGGTGTATTCGTGCCCCATCACCTCCAGTGAATGTTGGTGTCCACAGGATGAGAAATGAGCCAGGCCTGGCTACATTCCATGGCCTCCTTCCTCGGTCTCTTTGAACCAGAATTTCTTTGTAAAGCCTTCTTCCTGTCTAGCCAAGGTGACCCAATTCACACATCCCCCACTGGGGACCCGGCCCACAACCCAGGCCTCAGCCCTGACTGGGAATCGAACTAGCAACCCTTTGGTTCACAAGCCAATGCTCAATCCACTGAGTCACACCAGCCAGGATGGGTTTGAACATTTCTTACACTGAAATTTACTTGGCATAGTATGGCAAATGTCTGAAGAAGCCCACCCAGGACCAGCCTGTGGACTTAAACCTGGTACTAAGTACTAGCAAGGGCTGTGCCCCCCTAGCCCCCTTCTTTGCTTTTTGTGAACTTGGGTGAGTTTCTTTCAGAATTCCAAGCCTCCTTGCTTTAAATAGCAGGCCATGATTTCATGTGAGCTATTCTTAGAAAATCTTTGAGGTGAATAAGGGTTGGGATAATTCAAGGAAAGGAAAAAAATGGATAGCTGCTTTTAATTTTGGCTTTTTAATTGGATTGCTTACCAAGAGTCTGACAAAATCTTTTCTCGGTAAATCAGACTGAACTCTCTTTAACTCCAAAAGAGAAAGAACATTTATTGTGTTTCCTCAACTGCCAGTGGGAGGACAATAGTCATTCAGCTCTCCAAATCTGGAGTGGCAAAGTCGGGCATCAGGAGTCATCCAGCAGGTGATGTAGCTGATCCCAGAGAGGCTGGTGAAACCGCCCAGGGGGAGGGGCAGCAAGCTCTGGACTGGCTTCACCCTGAGCGAGGGGCCAAGAGAGGGACCTGCGCGGTGGAAGGCACCCTGGTTCTGACAGCACACATCCAGCTGGGGCTGGCCCTTGCTCGGGTATTCTCGGGTGACTGAAAATCTTCATGGATTTGCCTGAGGAGGAGTTTCCTCCAAGGCAGTGACTTTCAACTGGTGTACCACAGGAATTTTTGAAAACATGCAGTACATGACTATTCAGTCACAGGGGCACTGACCTATTTTCCCTTAGGTTGTCAAATTAAAAAATGACAACAGCCAACACAACAATACCCATCTGGTGTGACTGAATCAAAATTATACCTATTCTTTTTGGTCATATTGTTACTGAACAGGGCTCTGAGGGAGAGGTAATACTTGGCCCACCGAGGGATGCCAAAAACTGCTACAGAAAACAGGGGCCCCTCCCAAGGACGGTATACTAATATCTACTGGGCTCTTCTGTCCGATGCCAATTGGAAAGACATCTCTCAATGTCAGAGATTTGTGAAAAGGAAACAAAATGTTTATTTAATGCTATTCAGACCTAATGCCTTCCTTAAAATATTAGAGTCCTGTAGGGTATACACATACACACACACACAGCACTCCCTTCTCCCACTGTCCCAACTCCGGGTACCGTAAATCAGGAAAAGAGCACAAGTCCATTTTTCCAGTCTGCTGGTATCGTCAACTGTGTTGACCGTCCAGGCAGAATCTCCAGTTAATCCAAAGTCATGCGGCACCTTCCACCGGCAAGAGTTCTTTGTACCAAGTTCCAGGCAAAGTCTCTCCCACTTTCCAGGCCACTCAGCCAAAAGGAGCACCCCAAAGCCACGTGGGCCTCTTCTTCCAAAGCTGCAGGGGTCCACACTCAACCAAAAGTGAGTGTCTTTCTTTCTCACCTGGCCGCAAGGATCTCCATTCTGGCAAAGCTGCGTGGTTTTCCCTTTCACCTGTCCAAGAGGGAACCCTTACTCTGCTGAAACCGCGTGGCTCTCTCTCTAATAGCTACATGGGTCTACATCTTTCCAAACTAGCGTGGCTCTCCCCCTCACCTGGCCAAGAGGGGGTCCTCGCTCTGCTAAAGCCACAGGGCTCTCTCGCAGGCACCGTCTCAGAGGATCAGCCCCAGTTCCAGCCTGGGTAGTAGCCACTCCCTTCTCCCTGGCTCAAAGCATGGCCACAGCTATTTAACATATCTATGAAAGCAGTTACAAGTTATAGACATGTTAAATGACCATTCTAGAGGTTATCTGCAAAACTGTTGCTATGCAAAACAGCTCTCAATGGCCCTGCTCCATTTGTCCCTTCCCCCAACTGACACCTGGGGTGGAGGGTGGTGAGGACATCTTAGTGGTATTTCCTCCAATATTCCTATACACTTTGAGTTCTGGACACCATTCCAAATCTTTTTGGGCCCCCCCTTGGCTGCACCCTGTTACAATATCAGCAAAAAATATAGTATATTTTTGGTGTGCCACAGAATTTTAGTAACTAGTTTATGTGGGCCATGAGATGAAAAAGGTTAAGAAAACACTACCCTGGAAGTTTGCTGAGATGCTACAGACCTCAAAGTGAATGTGGGAAATCGTGCCTCCCAGGCCAGCGAGGCCATGACGGTCACCCTCCCTTTAGTGCTCAGATGGCCGAGATGAGGGTCCTTTTTTGGCATAGGTGGCTAGGTGTCAGTAGAGGAAGGAAGCAAAGGGAATCAGACACTGTTGAGCATAATCAACCAGGAAGCTACAACCTGACACACACACTCCAGGAGATCACAGAACCGTCCCCCGAAGGAGACAATACTCCTTCCTTTCCCCATGTAGGGAGCAGCTGGCCCTCCCTACAAGATTGTCAGGGAGCAGGGAGAGGTGTTTCTATGAGGCCTGACCAATAGGAGACTGGTTGGTAAACCCAGGGGCCTGTCAGTCTAGCCTGGGAGGGGGATGAGTTGGTTAGGAGGTGGACCCATCAGAAGCCCAAGAAAGCTTGGAAAGCATATTGGTTATTTTGAAAAAGTGCCTGGTCTTTCCTGAGCCCTAAATAATGTAATCCCAGGGGACAAAGCCCTCCTGTGTCTGTCTCTCCCCGGCCCCTTTTCCCTGTGACACACACTCATCCTGGTCATTTGTGCATTCTCTCTCCACGGTAACCATGCGGCCCTCAGACGGCAGCTGGGAACAGCAGCTAAGCTGCCTGGATGGAGGCTGAGACCACTTGTGTCTGAACAGTGGAGTGACATCTCCCGACATGGGCCCTGTTTCTGGCCCTGATTTTCCACTGGTGGGACGGACAGACACAGGACACTGGGCAAAAGCAGCCTTCTATTTTCACTCGAAAAATCTTGCCACACCGCAACCTCCCGTGTGTGGATGGTGAAAGAGCCCCACTTTCACCAGCAGCATTTTAATACTTCTAAATTCACTTTTGTGCACATAGTTAGAAAAAGCCGGCTATAAATCAGGCAGAATGAATGGAAAACGTGTTTGTTTCTCAAAGGTTCAAGAAGAGGATTTAGATAAATATGGATAAATATAGCTGCCCTTATCTTTAAAAGGAGAAGATCTTTTGGAACTTGACTTGTGGGGGCCAGATATGAATTGTAAATCCCTCCAGGGCAAAATTTGGATACAAGTATTCTTTTATAAACCAGTGAGTTTTTCCCATGGCTAAAAGGTCTCTCCGTCTAAATGTGTTTTATACATACATGTATGTTGTAAATGTTGAAAAATTTTCTACCTCTGGATGATATCGTAAAATTTAAAGGCAAGTGCTTACAAGAGCCGAATGTTCTTTTTTTTAAGATTTTATTTATTTATCTTTAGAGGGGAACGGAAGGAGAAAGGGAGAAAAATATCAATGTATAGTTGCCTCTCATGAGTCCCCTGCTGGGAAGTGGCCTGCAACCCAGGCATGAGCCCTGACTCGGAATTGAACCACGATCTTCTAGTTCACAGGCCCGCGCGCAATCCACTGAGCTATGCCAGCCAGGGCAGAACTGGGTATTCTTAAATTCTCAGAAATGTAGGAACTCACTCAAATACTTTTTAAGTTCACGTAAGCTAAGGTTAATTTTTAGTTAATAAAAACTAGCTTAAGTTTGTTGGTTAAAGTAAAACAGACCTGTCATTATTTTACCTGGGTTTTACAAAAATAAGTCCATGTAGCTAATTGACTTTTTGTGTTTATGAAAATTTTCTAGAGGTTATAAAATGTAAAAAGGAGCACTTATTGAAAATTAGTTGATCCATCTGATAAGAGTTAGAGTAAACAATGTCCAAGTTGCCTTTCAACTTGAAAATCTCGATTTCCAATGCAATGCACTCTTTTTTAAACATCCTTCTTCTTTTATTTGTTTATTTTTCCCTCCTCCTTTACATTTCCCCTGCCAGCACCTTGTACTGAGCATAACAAGTGATGCAGGTGATGGACATCATAAAAGTTGCCACAATAGATTTTCATGCTAGGCACTGGAGTGGGGATTTTCACATACATTATTCTATTTTATCCTCACAGCCACTGTAGATGATGAAACTGAAGATCAGAATGGTTAAGGAACCTGCCCAAGGTCACACAGCTGGTGGCCCTCTCCTACTTAGACAGTCAGAGCTGCTTCCTAGTGTTACAGAACGGACCTGGGGGTTATGGGGTCCCTTGGTCACTGTGGATTCTTTGCCCACCACCAGGGAATTGGAATTATGAGTCTCAGTGTAACAGGGTACAGCCAGGGGACCCCCCAAAGAGGGATTTGTAAAGGGGTCCAGCACTCCAGGTGTCCAGGAAATATTAAAAATATAGGATGTCCACACCCTCATAAGTCTGCAACTGGGAGATGGAACATATGGAGCAGAGCCATTGAGTCACTTTGCATAGCAACAGTTTTGCAATAACCTCAAGTGGCACGGGCATTTAACATATCTATAACTTTTAACTGGTTTCATGGGTGTTAACTAGCTGTGGCCTTTGCCACTTGGCTTAGGCAGCAGGAGAGACCTTGAAGGGAATGAAAGGGGTGAAAGGACTCGTGCTGGCGGGCCCAGAGAAGGTGCCATGAGGATTTGGAATAAGGACTGGGGAGCCCAGTGACACAGCTGATGGTGCTGGGAACTGAGGGAGGCCTGCCAGCCGAGCACGGATTACTCAGAATTACTAGGAAGGCTCGAGGGCTACCTGAGCCACAGACTTCTTTTTTCCTGAGATACAGTACCCTGGACTGGGCAAAGGGTGGAAGGAAGGACTGTGTGTTTGTGGGTGTATTAAGGGACTATAGGATATTAATGAAGACATTAAGTCATTACTCTAAGTCTGTATAACTTTTTGAATAAATATTTCCTTTCCTTTTCACCAGTCTCTGGCATTGAGAGCAACAATTCCCTGGGAGCAGACGAGCTGAACCTAGTACCGGGGGACTCCAGGAGAAGGGAGATCCATTCAGTAATAGCATCTTGCCCCACCCACACAAGTCTGTTCTGTATGTAACACACCAGTACGAGTCCTCCCCCCCGCCCTTCTCTGCAAGGTCTTGCATTGTCCCCATCCCTAGTCCTGCGTTGTCTCTCCTGCATTCTTCCCAACCACTAAGAGAGGGCTCTGCATGTCTGCTACATCTTGCTCTCCTGCTTCCTAAGCTGCACGGTAAAGGGAGCCCCAAAACTGCATTGTTCCAACCCACATGGCTCCGGTGCCTGGGTTTTAAATCCCAGGGCAAACCTTCCTCTGCCAAGCCATTTCCGACTCCTCCCACAATCGGCTACACCTGCCAGCACTCCCATAATTTTTCAGAATTTCTTGGCTGTCATAGTAAGTCCTGGCAGGCATGGCCCCATGGTGTGGAGCAAACCATCTCCAAACTCTCACACAGGAGCTGTAACCAGGGGTAGCTGCCTCCCAGTTACATCACAGGTTGAAGTCACACCCATCTCCCTGGCTCAAAATATGGCCACAGCTACTTAACATATCTATGAAGCTAGCCTACTGTTAGACATATGTAAAATAAGCATTTTTGCATATCAGGTATGAATTTGGCCAACTGCTGATACACAAAATAACTCAATGGCCCTGCTCCATGTGTTCCATCCCCCAGTCCTGACTTGGGGGGGTGTATATATCCTATATTTTTATATTTCCTGGAAACCCTAAGTTCTGGATCCTGCTACAAAACCCATTTGGGTGGCCTCCAACTGCACCCGGTTATACTAGTACTTTCTTTCCTTTTCTGATCTCCCTGAATCTGCCATCCAATGAGCAGGCTTAGACCTATTCCTTTGCTCAACAGACAACTGTTGGGTCTTTTCTGTGTGAACCAGGCAAGTGTCTGGTGCTTTTGAAACTATGAACCCATTTAATCCTCATAACCACCCTGGAAAATGACTATTGCTACCTTCATTTGTAAATGAGATAAAAGACCCAGTACTTTCCCAAAGCTAACGATTAGCCGAATCCTAGCTCCTAACTATGACCCAGTGATGCCAAAGATCCCAGGTTCTCGTCCTGGCATTGACACCAGGCTCCCTCCACTGCTCTCCTGTGTGGACCTTGTACTTGACTGACGGGCCCAACTCTACTCCTCCCTCAACACTGTGCTTGTGCCTCTCTAACTCTTTCCTCTGCTGGACATATCGGATCAGCTTCTGCTCAGCCTCAGATATTCTAATTATCCTCCAGGATCCAATCTCCCCTCGGGACTCCAGGAGGCCTCTCACAATTCCACCAAACAGAGGAACCTTCAAGGGCAGGGCACCTTCAAGGGCAGGGCACCCAGGGCACCTGTCAGGCCACCACCTCTCCCGAGAGCTCCCGGATGGAGCACATGGAGACCACACTCAAGGCTTTTGT
This sequence comes from Sturnira hondurensis, assembly GCF_014824575.4. NCBI lineage: Eukaryota > Metazoa > Chordata > Mammalia > Chiroptera > Phyllostomidae > Sturnira > Sturnira hondurensis. The sequence goes on along the minus strand of NW_028080334.1, from coordinate 117,376 downwards.
GCTCAATAAACACACAATGAGGTTGGAGAAATCCACTCTCAATAATGCAAACACTGACACCAGATAAATAATGTCAATTAAGCAACAAAGGGAAGGGTCTTTTCACTTTTATGAAGAATGTATCCCCAGCTGGTGTGGTTCAGTGGATTGAGTGCTGGCCTGTTGAACCAAAAGGTTGCTGGTTCAATTCCCAGTCAGGGCATATACCTGGGTTGTAGGTATATGTTGGGTGGTAGGCCAGGTCCCCAATAGGGGCATGTGAGAGGCAACCACACATTGATGTTTTTCTCCCTCTCTTTCTCCTTCCCTTCCTCTCTCTCTAAAAATAAATTTAAAAAATCTTTTTAAAAACTATAATGCTTTAAAAAATGAAAAATATAATAAAATTTCAGACATTCTGTGCAGAACTGTACACATAAGCACTAGCTTTTGCATACAGTTTCAGGGTTCATAGACCCCTATATTAGGGACCTTTTATATTCTCTTGGTCACCAAGGCCACATTTGATTAATCAGCAACTTAATGATTCTGGACACCAAGTGCTCTAAGAAAGGCGTGAACCTTGAGGGACAGGAGGGACTTGACTGAAGAGTGAAGGTTTCAGGGCAGGAGGAAAGGGCCGACTGGAGAGTCAGCCCCCAGTGGGAGACTGCCTCCTTGTTCAGCATATTCTCAGCACCCAGGGCAGTGCCTGGCACATGGTAGGTGCTCAGTAAATATCTGTTGAGTGAATGAAGTATCAGGGAAGGCATTCCAGGCGGGTGGGTTGGTGAGTCTGGCCATCTCTATGTGGGTGGACTTGAGCTTATTGAGATAAAGAGGAAAGCTGGGACTGCAGGGCAGGCCTGGAATGTTACAGTCTGGCGGGCTACATGGAGCTCTGGTCACCTACAAGCGATCAGGCGCCTGAATATGAACACAGGTGTTCCAGTGCTTTTGGAGGAAGCTGGGAAGGGTGAGGCCATGACCCTCGTTTCTGCCACATTGGAAGTAGGTGCTCTGGTGCCCGAGGGACCAGGGACACTTATGAGAAGACCCTGGAGGAGGTGGGGTCATCCATGCAAGCTGAAGGGGTTTGAACATGGTGGAGAGAGTTGGAGACACTGGGTTCTCCCAGCCCCTGAGACCCAGAAGTCAGAGAGCGCATTATAGCGTTGGCGACTGGAGTGCTGTCCCTCTGCCTGGCCGCCTGCTTCACTCAGGTGCCCCCTTTCTTCAGTGTCTTGTTTTGCCTGTGCCCTTGTTTTGTCTTTCCCCTGATTCTTTTCTCCTCGTATCTGAGTTCTCCTTTCTCACCACGTCCATGTTCTCATATCCATTGCATTGTGTCATTGTCTTCTTACTTTCCACCTCCTCTGGGAAAATAACATTTCTGATATTCTAACATTCCTCTCTTTTTTTAATCCATCTTAATGACATTTCTTTATCTTGTCTTCTTTATCTGGACATTTTCCCGTTACTCCTTTCATGTCTCCCTTTCTTTCTTAGTCCACTGTTAATGCTTTTGCTACTTCCTCTCTTCCCTGATGGCTCCCCCTCTTTCTCTTGTGCCTCCTTGCATTACATGCTCTCTCACTATGAGAGTTACCTTAGTTTTCCGAAGGGGGCTTCCCATTTGTTCCTATGTGCTATGACTGTAGTGTGCATGCCCAGGTACTTTTGACAACAGAGATTGCTCACAATACCCAGAGGTGACATTGAAGATAGTATCCAATCAATGTTATTTTTTCTCTTTTTTCTCTTTTTTTACTAATTTATTTATGTATTTTTAGGAAGGAGAAAGGGACAGAGACAAAGAGGAAGAGAAACATTAATGTGTGGTTGCCTCCCACATCCCCGCCACTGGGTACCTGGCCTGCAACCCAGCCGTGTGCCCTGACTGGGAATCAAACCAGCGACCCTTTGATTCACAGACCAGTGCTCAATCCACTGAGCTACATCAGCCAGGGCAATGTTACTTTTTCCCTAAAAAATACATTAAAACATGAATGTATTAGATGCTCACCTATTACCTTCTGGTTTCCCTTTGTTGCCTAGCACCCAACACAAGTGTCTATTCCATTTTATTTCTCACTGCAAATTCTGGGCTTTGTCCACACATCCTTTTGAGCTTTGTTAATTGAGTGAGCACAGAAGAAATGGACATCTTTCTGCTGTGCTGGTTGGAGGGGACGCAGGGGCCCTGACTGGGGAATGGGGCTGATATCCTGGGGAGAGGTGATGGCTGCAGCGGTGGCGTCTGCAGCTGCCTGGTGGGCCTGTGAGTCAAATAGCCAGGAGCATGGCGGCATCATTTCCTGATAGGTGGGTCATGCTGGGCAGCTGGTGGGAGAATGGACATGCGTTAGAGGTGGAGCTGGAGTTTGTGGGCTCCCGGACACTTGGAGTGGAGATGAGAGATGAAGCCAGATCAGAGAGAAGGGCTGGAGATAAAATCCAGAGGCATCGATCACATTTGCAGTTGTTAAACCAAAAACTTAACTTCCAGAGGCTGAGAACCTTTTTAAAAGAAAGAAAGGGTTTATTAGACTACAAAGGTCCAGGTCCTGGGGCACATAATACTGGGTGGAGAAGTCAACACGTCTACCTCCTGGAGTTGGTGGGCTCTTTTATACATCAAGTAGGGGAAGAAAAATGTAAGGTATTTGGGAAGACTCTACACTGGCTGCAGATAAGGAGGGCAGGATAAGGTGAAGCAGGGGCAGAATCTATAAGTAAGAAGTATTTACTGATTTTGATTGGTTAAGGGCAAGAGTTCTGAAGGTTACTGTATTTGCAGGATGCCATGGCCTATATAGTGGCCAACTAGCAAACGCCTGGAGCAAGTTTCCAACATAAATTCAGGGAAGTGAAGCTCTTCTGTGAGCTGGTCCCCAGCTATTTACTCGGAAGCTGCTTTGTCTCTTTCTCTCAGTGTCTGGCACCGCAATTTAACTTAGAACATCTCAGAATTTTGTTCTTGTCACAACCAATGCAGAGGGTGAAGTCTCCTAGGAAGGGAGTCAGCACTGGAAGAGCAGAGACCCATGTGCAGGTGCTGTAGAATTCTAACATTTACATCAGATAGGGGAAGAGGAGGAGGTTCGAGAGGTTAGGAGGTGGGAGGAAATCGGATGTGGTAGCATAGTTCAAGTCCAGTGTGTTGATGTTTCAGAGAAAGATGGGAACTGAGAAGTGTTCGTGGCTTTAGCCACCTGAAGGTTGCTGGCAACCATAGTGAGGTCTGTGTTGGGCAATTCACTCAGTATCAGTGAGGCTGCTGCCTCCACTCTGCCTGAAGCTGATTTAAGATATGATCGAACAACCCCACATTAGGGCATATCCCCAAAAGAAACATAATCAGTATCTCAAGAATATATACACGCATAAACAACAAAACAAACAACCAAGCAAAATATGACCAAAGACACTGAAATACAGAACAGGCTGACAGGGATGAGAGGGGAGAGGGGAGAGAATCACAGGGGAAAAGGGGAAGGATTCACAGGAACAAGTATAAAGGACACATGGACAATAACTAAGGTGGGGGGCGGAAATGGGAGGGAGGTGGGGAGCACTGGGGGGATGGGCAGGGCTGGGAATATAAGACAGAAAACTGTACTTGAACAATAATTAAATTAAAAAAAAGAAAAATAAAAAAGAATATATATTCAAACCCAAGTTCATTGCGATGTTATTCACAATAGCCAAGATATGGAACCAACCTGAGTGCCAATCGATAGATGAATGGGTAAAGAAAATGAGAATAAGGGACTTCCGCCAAGATGGAGGCATTGGTGGAAACACTGTGCCTTCTCCCACAGCCAAGTTTGAATACAACAAAGATTTGGAGAACAAAGACACACCCAAAGACCAGAAAATTGAATTATATGGAAGTCTGACAACTACAAACCATTCAACGGGGATGGTAAGAGGGACGGAGCCAGCAGCGGAGCAGGGTCAGGCAGGACAGATCTCCCAACCTAGGCAAGCAGGCAGCCTGGAACCAGTTGGGGTGTAGGGCAGACTGACTGCGGTTGCACATTCGCGCACAGTGAGACAGACCACACAGGCCCCAGGGGGCGAACCCAGTGGCGGAGGGCTGACAGCGGTGGCACACTCGAATGCAGTGGGACGAAACGCATGGGCCCGGTGACCGTGGTGGCTGCGGCGCCAGTGGGGGCCGCGGCGCCGGTCGGGGCCATGGTGGCAGGCGGCAGACGGGACGCCATAGTTCCTCTTTGACCCCGCCCCCACATACAGCATCACAACCCAGCGACTTAGTTGCCCTGCTCTAGTGAACACCTAGGGCTCCGATCCTGCTATGGAACAGGCATGAACAGCCCAAAAGATGGCGCAAGAAGAACTCAAAGTCCCAGAGCCGATAACTCTCAGCGACCGAGAAATTGCCAGCCTCTCGGAAGCACAATTCAAGACACTATTTATCAGGATGCTCACAGAACTGGTGGATTATAGTCACAAATTAGAGGAATGTATGAAGGCTAAACTAATTGAAATGAAGGGAGATGTCCAGGAAACCAATAGTGATGAAAGGAAACTGGGGCTCAAATCAATGGAATGGACCAGAAGGAAGAACGAAACATCCAACCAGAAAAGAATGAAGAAATGAGAATTCAAAAAAATGAGGAGAGGCTTAGGAACCTCCAGGACATCTTTAAACGTTCCAACATCCGAATTATAGGGGTACCAGAAGGGGGAAAGAAACAGCAATGAATGGAACACTTATTTGAACAAATAATAAAGGAGAACTTCCCCAGTCTGGCAAAGGAAATAGACTTCCAGGAAATCCAGGAAGCTTAGAGAGTCCCAAAGAAGTTGGACCCAAGAAGGAACACGCCAAGGCACATCAGAATTACATTAGCCAAGATGAAAATGAAAGAGAGAATCCTAGAAGCATCAAGGGATAAGGGGACAGTCACCTAAAAAGGAGTACCCCTCAACGGATTTCTCAAAAGAGACCTTACAGGCAAGAAGGGGCTGGAAAGAAGTATTCCAAGTCATGAAATCCAAAGACCTATATCCAAGATTGCTTTATCCAGCAAAACTTTCATTTAGAATGGAAGGACAGATAAAGTGCTTCTCAGATAAGGGCAAGTTCAAGGAGTTCATCATCACCAAACCCTTATTATATGAAATGCTAAAGGGACTTATATAAGAAAAAGAAGATGAAAAATATGAACAGTGAAAGGACAGCAAACTCACAGTTATTAACAACCACACCTAAAACAAAAGCAAACCAAGAGGACAGCTAGATCAGGAGTGGAACCATAGAAATGAAGAACACATGGAGGGTTAGCAACAGGGGAGTGGGAGGAGGAGAAGGGGGGAGAAGGTACAGAAAATAGCATAGACAGTAGGTAGAAAATAGATGGGGGAGGGCAAGAACAATAGGGGAAATATAGAATCTAAAGAACTTGAGACATATGGTTATAAACTAAGGGGAGGAGAATGGTGCGGGAGGGAGTGTGCGGGTGGAGGGGAATGAAGGGGGGGAATAGAACAACTGTAATGGTATAATCAATAAAATATATTTTAAAAAAAGAAAATAAGAATAAAATGGAGCATTATTTAGCCCTTAAAAATAAAAAAATCTTGCCATTCATGACAACATAGAGGAACCTGGAGGACATCATGCTAACTAAAATAAGCCAGACACAAAACAAATACTGCATGATCTCACTTATATGTAGAATCTGAAAAAGTCAACTCACAGAAGCAGAGAGGAGAATGGTGACTGTGGATGCTGGGAGTGGGCTAAGTGGAGAGGGGTTGGTGAGAGGCTGGTAACTCGCAGTTATGAGGAATTTCCTGAGGCCTAATGTATAGCCTGGTGACTATAGTTAATAATACTGTATTGCACACTTGGAATTTGCCAGGACAGTAGACCTTAAGTGTTCTCACCACACACACACATGCGCGCACACACACACACATAGAGTAGCTATGGGAGGTGATAGAAATGATAATTAGCTTGATTTTGGTGATTACTTCACCACAATGTATATGTATATCAAAACATCACATTGTATACCTTCAATATATACAACTTTTAATTGCCATTCATACCTCAGTCAAGCTGAGGAGGGGGAGCAGCATGGTCCAGAGACACATGAGCTAACACCTGGGACAGCCAGACGACTAAAGAGGAAACCAGTAAGTGACTCAGATGATTTCAGCTTCTGATCAAGTCCAGGTCAACATTTGAAAAATCAATGTTGATTTTCCAAATTAATAATATTAATAATTTTCCATATTAATAAACTATAAAGGAAAAACCTCTACTGATCATCTCAGTAGATGCAGAGGAAGTACTGGACTCCCTCCAAAAAAAAAGAAGAAAAATAATAAAAAGTCTCAGCAAACCAGGAATAGAAGTAACTTTCTCATCCCTATGAAAGGCTAATACCATATTCAATGATAAATTTTTTTAAAAAAGAAAGAAACAAAAAACAAAATGGAAAATCTTTCCCCTAAAGATCAGGCACAAGGATGTCCACTTATGTATATCCACTCTAACCACTTCCAGTCAATGTTATCCTGGGGCTTCTAGCCAGGGCAAGAAGGTGAAAAAAGCAAGCAGGAAGTAAAATTCTCAT